>NC_084554.2:30392500-30420000 GCF_033978685.3 Nerophis lumbriciformis | reverse complement strand
ACAGCTATATTAACCTTGTAGATTGTTATAGTAAAAACAGGTTCAGCTTTGTCAGTGTGCCCTGTGTTACCCAGTTTACGAGCTGACATTTCTAATATGTTTTAAATGACCACATCCGTCAATTTATGCATCCGATCATGTTTATATTACAAGACAATCGACATGAGGGTAATTCATTGGCTTATCTAATCAATACAAAGTGAATGGAGTGGGTGTGGTCTAAAGTACAAGTACAGTAAGCACCAAAATAAAGTATTTTTCCCTCTTGCAAAAAGTCCAAAAAGACAAAACGTTTGATTAATGTGTAGTGCAGGGGTGAGATTTGTTTTAATTGAGGGCCACATTACAGTTGTGGCTGCTTATAACAGTGAATATATATAAATATTAATTAGTGCTGTCAAATAATTTTAATCAATCACACTTTTGTACTTTTATTTATCGCAGTAAACTACTTGCGTACAATAATTCAATTAACTTAAAAAAATTATCCCAATATTTTGACAAAAAATATATTTTATTCTCAGAATGTCACAAAGGAATTAAAAGAAATAACTTGCATTTATTTACTCAAAACCGTTTTATCTACACTGACAAAAGTACATTTTACGGTAAAATATTGGCAGCTCAATTGCCAAAATGTAACTGTAAATAATTTACATAATGCACGGTAAAAACGACTGTAGATTTTACTGTTAAAAAAACAAAACAAAACTGGGAGCTCAGTTGCCAGAATTTTACCGTAAAAATACCAGCGGTAAGGTTTTTCAATTTACAGTATTTTGGTGTAAAAAAACACCATAAAGGTGTAGGTAAAGGAGCTTGTGTACATGAGTTTTATCATTTTTATTTTTATAAATACACACGATAAAAGTGCAATTTCAATGTGGATTTTATCTTTATAAAAAAAAGAAAGGACCTTATGACTTGAAGAAAAACAAATTGTTTATTCTAATTATTCCCCCTAAATCACGCATTGAGGCTTCAATGTGTTTTCTGATTATTAAAAAAATTAAATAAATCGATACTCGATTACTAAAAGAATCGATAGCTGCAGCTTGAATTCAGAGATTTTTCTTGTCACGCACAGTTAAAGTTACAGTTAAAGTACCAATGATTGTCACACGCACACTAGGTGTGGCGAAATTATTCTCTGCATTTGACCCATCACCCTTGATCACAGCAGGTGCATGCAACAAGGTTGTGTTGAAACAGAACAAAAATTAAAAAAAAGTGCTTCTCAAATTAGGCTGCCGTCCTGTCTGTACAATGGGCTTGCATTGGTGATGTAATGTAAGCAGATGAGATGTGTGTCGGATGTATGGGTTGTCCGGGCTAGCATCATCTTTGTCGTTTGTTCACACACTTAGCCGGTGTTTCAATTGGCTGCTTTGATATTGTTGAGTTTGGGACGGGGTTTTGGGGACAAATGAGCGGACATAATTTCCTTCGGCCAGGGATATTCAACTAAAGTGTTGTGGGTGTCATTTTTCCAGACAGCTCTGGATCAAGGGGCCGGATTTCTCCTTTCACTATAAGTCTCGTTTTTTTACATACAGAGAACCAGTGTCCTCCACAATAGACATTTAATTTTGGTCTTTTTTATTTTGCAGAGTTACAGGAGTGCTCTGCTGTCTTGAAGGACCTTCTGCAACCTTAAATATCATCTCTATGACAGCACTCAAGGTTTTTAAGAATCTGCTAAAAAAACGTTTTTGAACTGAATTTGCGGGACATCAGTTGAATAGCCCGAAAGAGAAAAAAAGAGAGGACCTAAAAAGGAACCTTGAGGATCACCACTGGTATAACTAAATAAGTTGAAATGACTACTGACTCCATTCAAAGTAAACAAGAAACAACAACACTCGTTACATTAAACACACTGCGCAAAAAATGTGTAACTGCCAGAAAATAGAGGACTTAAAGGGGTGCCTTGAGGAACGCCTCACTTATGAGAATCACACGCTTGGACCTCAGTTGAATAGCCCAGCTGGAAAAAAAGTCCCTTCTTATGATGGCAGAATTTTAGTCACATTGTCAATTTCCATGATATTCGGCATTTACTGCAATGGATCGTTACATTGGCCAATAAAAACGGAATCTACCGTTAGTAACCGTAGATTCCGTTTTTATTGGCCAATTCCGTGGATCAATTCGCGTAAATCATAGTGCCCCAAACAAGGCATTCAAACAGACTTTCAGTAGGACTTGAAAATACAGTTTTACCTTGAGAAGCATCTATATTGCGATTCACACATGAACATGTTCTCGAGGGCTCTGGATATGACAAGCAAACTCCCACGCACCCCAAACACACACATAACAATTTTCACTCCTGCGTGTCGGGAAAGCAGCGGATCAATTCGTCTTTGTCAGGACACCACTGGTTCCTTCTCTTTTGTCGTCTTGTCGGAAGCTGAACCTGGTCTCTTCGCTCTTTGTTGGCCTTTATTATCTTCACGTCTGTTTTGTTAGGAAGGGAAACGCAGGGCCATATTAGCCAGGGATTTCTTTGAAGAATCATAGCCTTGTGAGTTTGTATACCTTTTTCTTTGTCCTTGTACCGTATCTCAACAAATATGTGACAATCTTTGGACCACCTATTCATCGCACTCCTTGCCATTTTGCCAATCTCGATCAGTTCCACGAATTTAGTCGTATCTACACAGCAGGCTTCCCACATTTTCCTTGCTCTCTCATATCTTCTAGTCCCAGTGGGCCTTCTGGCTTTATCTGTCTTCCCATTATCTCTCCTTTTGCTCTTACAGTACCTTCATCTCTCATATCTACCTCCTCCTTGGTCTGTGCAGTGTCTGTCTGTCTCATATGACTCTTGCTGGCATCTAATCTCCTTGTGTTTTTATTAGTCCTGATTTAATCCGCTCTTTAATCCAATTTGGCAAACTCTCGCTGCAGCTCTGATCAAGATCTGAGACAGCATTTGAAACACATGCTGCCCTCCCCTGTCGATCCCCAATGGTTTGATCTACAAACGGGCT
The DNA here is from genome assembly GCF_033978685.3 of Nerophis lumbriciformis. NCBI lineage: Eukaryota > Metazoa > Chordata > Actinopteri > Syngnathiformes > Syngnathidae > Nerophis > Nerophis lumbriciformis. The sequence continues at coordinate 30,417,004 of NC_084554.2, read as the reverse complement.
ACAGTGCATATCAAACAATTGGGACCGGCCAGTAGACAGTTAAAGTGCTGACCATTAGGGGCGCTGTTGAACAATCACATTCCAAACGGTGGCCTAGTTGTTTAGATCTCAAGCGTTGACGCAACTCGGCACGCACAAATGACATTGACTGACAATTGAGGGCAGGAATAGTTCAAGAAACAAAAATGTTCAAAATAGGACAGGAAGCTGAGCAAACATGTCTGCTGTCAAACGGCACTGATCATTAAATCAAGCAATTGGTTTATTTATTTCTGCGTCAAATTTACTTGCCAGCTAACATCTAATACTTATGACTGCCCGATAAATTCCCAAAATAAATCAAAAACTACAATTTTTGTGTTCTTTGTTGGCCAAAATATTGATATTCTATCATAAAACATTTTTTTTACATCACATGATTCCTAACTGAAATATTGCAAGCCAAAATACATTATCTGGGTTCAATACGTTAGTTACACTATATTGACAAAAGTATTTCGCCACCCATCCAAATGATGAGAATCAGGTGTCCTAATCACTTGGCCCGGCCACAGGTGTATAAAATCAAGCACTTAGGCATGGAGACTGTTTCCACAAACATTTGTGAAAGAATGTGACAGGATACCAAAACATTTTAGGTAATTCCTTGCTCCCAACCTTGTGGGAACAGTTTGGAGTGGGCCCCTTCCTCTTCCAACATGACTGTGAACTGTGGATGGACTTGACTGGCCTGCACAGAGTCCTGACCTGAACCCAATAGAACACCTTTGGGATGAATTAGAACGGAGACTGAGAGCCAGGCCTTCTCGACCAATATCAGTGTGTGACCTCACCAATGCGCCTTTGGAAGAATGGTGGAAAATTCCTATAAACACACTTTGCAACCTGGTGGACAGCCTTCCCAGAAGAGTTGAAGCTGTAATAGCTGCAAAAGGTGGACTCATGGGCTCATGACACAAACGCTTCAAATAACACTTTTAAAGAGCATTCTTGTTTAGGAATGGTACCGCCTACATTTTAATCTATAGGTAACTAATTCCTAGTAACTGGGAATCGATAGTGATACCAATTTCCGGTACCAAATGTTAGTAATTGTTAACTGTTTACACATTTTGCATTTAACTGTCTTGTTTTGTTCAGCTTTTGGTGTCTCATTTGCAAGTACTGTACTGTATTGTGTTATACAGTAGACTTTGCTTGCAGTTGCAATTCCAAGATGTTGGATGGCAGTAGTGTATAGACCACAGTGTGTTGCTGTCGCAAGGAAGTAGTTTTTGAAATCAAGTTCAATCAAGGGGGACGGCGTGGCGAAGTTGGTAGAGTGGCCGTGCCAGCAATCGCAGGGTTGCTGGTTACTGGGGTTCAATCCCCACCTTCTACCATCCTAGTCACGTCCGTTGTGTCCTTGGGCAAGACACTTCACCCTTGCTCCTGATGGCTGCTGGTTAGCGCCTTGCATGGCAGCTCCCGCCATCAGTGTGTGAATGTGTGTGTGAATGGGTGAATGTGGAAATACTGTCAAAGCGCTTTGAGTACCTTGAAGGTAGAAAAGCGCTATACAAGTATAACCCATTTATCATTTATTTAAGTTGTAGGTGGAAGTCTTTCCTGTTGTTGAGCCCTACAAAGAGTGTGTACTGTAATTTTTTTCCTTATACCACAGCAGCTGTTCAATTGTAATGTATATCTTAGTTGTAGTTTTTTTATTAACAAATTTGGAGAAGTTAAAATCGCTAATGCCAATTGGTAGCATGTCTATGGAAAATCCTATTAACTAGTTAATTAGCATCGAGCTAGCGCATTTTGAAAAGTGCAGTCCAACGTTTGTTGGTATGGTCAAAAGTCCCGAATGAGTGCTGCCTGAGTGCTTGTTTCCCGGCCAAGTGCTAAAAGGGGACCTATTATGCAAAACCAACTTTTCTTAACAATTGGTACCTACCGGTAGTTTGTGTCTATTTGGGGATCTGCATAAGTCCCGACAATGTGAAATCAACCATGTGTTCAGGGTTCAGTTCATCATGTTCCCACGTGACCAAACGAACCTGTACTAGCAGAGCAAGCGCACCATAGCTCATTTCAACCGATCATACAGTATACAGTGGTTATCATCTTCAGTACAGTATGAAGAAACAAGAATTCAAAGAGTAGCATTAACCTGCTTGCAGTGTGAGGTGGGACGCCCACGGCAAAAGGATGTCGTTGGGGTTTGTGCAGCCCTTTGAGACACTTGTGATTAAGGGCTATATAAATAAACTTTGATTGATTGAACCAACAGTCCAGGGGAAGAATGAGTTTTTCTAAAACTTTCTATCTGAGAGCACCCGTAATGCGATCCACCACCCTGACAGTTCACAGGATGAGCATCCTGCCTCTGCCCGCTGTTAGGCACAGCTTTATGCTCTGGTAAATTCACTATGCATACACACACACACACACGCACATACACACACCATCACAGGTCATCACTGAGCCATTAAATGAAAAACACCTCCGAATGGCGAGAAGAGGCGGGGGATGGAGAATTAATATCAATAGCTGTGGCCTTAATTGGCATGTCTGCTTGATGAAGGACACAATACCACACCCTCTTCAACCCAATATGCATGCACACACAACTGCAACACAATTAGTGCACACACAAGACTGAGAGCAATTGAAAAATGTCTGACAACCATAAACAATCATCATCATTACCAGGGAGCCATCTTAGTGTGTTTATCGTCGTGTCTCCCCCGGGGTCAAGGCCAGTGGACACATAGATCAGGAGAAAAATGGATACTACCAAACAATGTTTTCCCCCCCAGGCTCGTCATACATGAGGATACACTCAACAATGCTTTATGAATATGGAGGAGGCTGATGTGGGGGAAAGGAGAAAGACATGACAGTCAGAGCGTGAGAGCACAGAAATGAAGGGCACATGAGATAAGGACATGACAAGGGAGATAAGAGAGGTGACAGACTTGCTGTGAGAAGAGGGACAAGTTTTTGGAAGGAAGTTTAGCGCGGCAAGATCCTATTGACAACACCAGTACATCAATTCATGATAGTCCTTATACAACAATGAAAAAACTAAGGTAAGAATGAGTAACTTAAAACAAATAAATAATCACACTGTTTTAATCGTGTGCACCCCTGGGGCTAGAAAACGGGCATTACATGTTCTCCTTATGTGATATGATAGGTAAATTTGAAGATTAGCGGAAATGTTTATCTTTTTGTTTTTATAAAATTGCATTGTGGTTTTGATTGCAACATAGGATTAAAAGCCTAATTGCTTCACCTAAACACGGCATTTGGAATATTCTGACCTGTTCACACTAGGGTTGTACGGTATACCAGTATTAGTATAGTACCGCGATACAAATTAATTATTTTCGGTACTATACCGTCTCTGAAACGTACTGGTCCCGCACCCCCTGTGCCCGCGTCGAAGTCACGTCGTGACATTGCTGGTTTTACGAGCAGAGGAGCATGTTCGGTAGCACACACATGGAGTACTTACAAGCAGACAGAGTGTGTAGACAGAAAAGGGAGAATGGACGCATTTTGACTTAAAAACTAACGATAAAGGATAAGTTATAACACTGAAACGCCCTCAGGAAGAGATGCTTTAAGACATGGCTAGCTAGTAAGTGGCTAACGTCCATCCGACGTCGGCAGTGTTTTAGCTACTTCTAAATCACTAATCCTTGTCTCCATGGCGACAAATAAAGTAAGTTTCTTACAAGTACCATTATCACTGCAGGACGAGGAAAAGCTAAACATGCTTCACTACACACCGTAGCTCACCGGCATCAAAATGTAAACAAACGCCATTGGTGGATCTACACCTAACATCCACTGTAATGATATCAAGTACAGGCACATATCTAGTCGATACTACTATGATTACGTCAATATTTTTTGACATCACAACATCTTCTTTCGGTTTTTTAAAATGTATATTATGTTTATAAACTCAGGAAATATGTCCCTGGACACATGAGAACTTTGAATACGACCAATGTATGATCCTGTAACGACTTGGTATCGGATTGATACCCAAAGTTGTGGTATCATCCAAAACTAATGTAAAGTATCAAACAACAGAAGAATAAGATATTATTACATTTTAACAGAAGTGTAGATAGAACATGTTGAAACAGAAAATAAGCAGATATTAACAGTAAATGAACAAGTAAATTAATAATTAATTTTCTACCACTTGTCCTTAATAATGTTGACAAAATAATAGAATGATAAATGACACAATATGTTACTGCATACGTCAGCAGACTAATTAGGAGCCTTCGTTTGCTTACTTACTAATAAATGACAAGTTGTCTTGAATGTTCACTATTTTATTTAAGGACTTCACTGCAATAAGAAACATATGTTTAATGTACCCTAAGATTTTTTTGTTAAAATAAAGCCAATAATGCAATTTTTTAGTGGTCCCCTTTATTTAGAAAAGTACCGAAAAGTATCAATATAATTTTAGTAACGGTACTGGTACCAAAATATTGGTATCGTTACAACACTAGTTCACACATTTTCAGATCAAAATTTCCTTCCGATCGAGACGGGGTGGTTTATGCCGATTGTCATTAAGATTGGAGCGCATGTAAACACTTCTTCTGAAATTTGGGTCGGAATTATGTCTTTGATGTCAACTATACTTCGGTGACGCAGGGGGGACTAAATTCAATAGTCTCGGAATGAAGCGATTGTCTTGCTGCTGTTTTCCCACATTCAATATGTACCAAAGTAGCATTGTTGAGTTTGTTGCTGTAAAACCAAGACTAGCAAAAAAAGTACGGTCTGGAGTGTCATGTGTCGATGTTACAATAAAAGGAGGGACCCAGTTGTCGTCTCAACGAGCTGTTTTATTCACGGTCTCACAGCTACTCCAAGTGCTAACTACTAGCCTCAGGCACGTAACATGAAGACCTGATGACGTCACAGAAACTACAGCAACCCGCACCTGACACAACATGGACATCACGGAACAGCTCCATTTTTTTTAATTAAAGGTAAAACAAAAGTAGCGGACAGAAGGAAAATTGATACATAAATAACGTGACGTCGGAAGAGCAGAAATTCACAGAGCCTTGTTTGTATACAGCGAAAGTCACTACTTCTTCTTTTTGTACTTCTATTTACGGTATGTGCTGCACATGTCAAAATAAAATATTCCGATTTAAGGTGTGATGCACGAAAACACACGTCATAATCGGTTCGTTTTTTTTCAGGATCCATGTACACAGTAACATTCTAATCCCAATTAGAATCAGCTTTATTGTCATTACGCAGGGTAACGACATTGAGGCCATTCCATACAGTGCAATGTGTGCATGCAAGAAAACAATGTGTAAATATATAAAAATATAGAAGTGCAAAGAAAGGTGTGGTAGAGAACAGTGTACACTCTATACTCTCTGTACAATGTACACTCTATACACTCTGCGCAAAATGTACACCCTATACACTCTGCACAAATGTGACCCTATACACTCTGTACAAATGTACACTCTATACAGTGGGTGAAATGAATATATACATGAATATCTACATGATGATATTATGATCAAATTAAATAACTGTTTCCCATGTACATGTGGCCATTGTTAGAATAGGATGTAAACAAAGTATACACACTCTCTTGGTTCCATTGACTCCAATTATTACATTATTACTATGCTTTTTCCATGAAGACCAAATTAATCTTATTCTTGCTGATAAAAAAACTCCAAGAAAATATTGTTTTGGCCAGATAGCATCAACAATATTAGTACAATTCTCAGAGCTTTGATGACGTTAAATTAGTTAAAGGGGAACATTATCCCAATTTCAGAATTGTTAAAACCATTAAAAATCAGTTCTCAGTGGTTTATTATATTTTTCGAAGTTTTTTTCTAAATTTTACCCATCACGCAATATCCCTAAAAAAGCTTCAAAGTGCCTGATTTTAACCATCGTTATAAACACCCGTCCATTTTTCTGTGACGTCACATAGTGAAGCCAACACAAACAAACATGGCGGAAAGAACAGCAAGCTATAGCGACATTAGCTCGGATTCAGACTCGGATTTCAGCGGCTTAAGCGATTGAACAGATTACGAATGTATACTGATTTGACTCGGTGTTTGAGAAAATGGCGGATTGCTTCCCGATGTGACGCCACGTTGTGACGTCATCGCTCCGAGAGCGAATATTAGAAAGGCGTTTAATTCGCCAAAATTCACCCATTTAGAGTTCGGAAATCGGTTAAAAAAAAAAAAAAGGTCTTTTTTCTGCAACATCAAGGTATATATTGACGCTTACATAGGTCTGGTGATAATGTTCCCCTTTAACCTGCCATTGAACCACTGGAATGCAATGGAAATGATCTTGGGCCGTTATACAGGGCATCTCCAAATTTTTGACATTATTACTACTACTTTAAAATGATGTCAAGTTTTTGGGACACCTTGTAATTAACATGGCAGATTTATACAAAAGATTTGCATTAACTCAAACTTGTCAAGTAGTGTTGGTGACAAACACCAAGATGCAGAGATGGCAGGCCTGATACAGGAAGACATGATTTTTAATGTCCAAAAAATGCAGGAAAAACACAAACCAGGAACCAGGAGACAAGAAACGGGATACCAGGGAAACAGGTGAACTGGAAACAGCGAACATGAAACGAGAAAACTGGAGACAGCAACCAGCAAACAGTCCACAGCATACATGTAGTAATATTCCAGCACTGACTGAAGGGCGAGGCAGGTTTAAATAGTGGCCTGATTGGCAATTGCCACCAGGTGTGCCAGACTGCCACTCAGGGACAGGTGAGGGAAAACAGTGCTCAGGGAGACAAGCAGGAAACTGAACCAAAATAAGAGTGCTGACAGGAAATAAAACACAAACACAGAGGAAAAACTCAAACATAACCAAACTGTCAGTGACAAGCCTGACAAAACTCAACCAAGTCCTGTTTGCTGTTGCTCTCATCATAGCTCATTAAGCACAGTAAAAATGATCTTTTTTTGACTACTGCTGTATGAAAATATATGTTGCCATGAATTATTTACCCATTCAAAGCTGTAATTGCCCAACAACAAATATTTCACTCTGTAACTTATTTCCCATGTTTTCATTAAATAAAAAACTTATCTATGAAAAAAAGGCCATTAAAACAACCTTTATATCAATAGACAATGTGAAAAGATTTCAAGCATTGAATGTAAAAAAAAAAGAGAAAATAAATTGCTATTTAATGACACTTATGGACTGCGTCCTTTTGATAACAAGCATCAATGAAATGGTCATTAGCTTAATGCTAACTAATACATAAATCCCTATAGAAACGCTAGCCTGGTAGCACCAAGTTTGAAAGCATTTTAGCACTTAATCATTTTACAAGCATTAGAAGTAAGGTTTATCTCACCTATCGATGTTTCATTCAGCAGAGAATATAGCAAAGACAATAAAACTATTTATAGAAATACAATACACCTTAAATCAAATAATAATAATAAAAAAATAAAAACTAATCGGAATGGACAATTATTGCAGCAATGGCAACATACTCCGTCGAAAACACACCACCCCAAAAACACAGGCAATGTGGGAAAAACACAAACCGTTAAATGCGAAGCTCTAAGTTATTGTTTTAGAAAAGTCAAATAAACACAGAAAATTTATATTTTCCCTCTATAAAGTTTCTTCTGGGCATCACATTCATCTATTTGCATATCCATCTCAGACCGGGGCTACTGGGCTTCTTAGTTGGATGGCCAAACTGGACAAAACTAAATACAAACGTTTGTACATCTTTAAATAATTTCTTAAAAGTGTTATTAATTAAATCATGAACAAATTAAATCAATAATTAATTAAATTGTGAAATAATGAAATAATCAACTCATTAAATTGATTAAATGATGAAATAATCAAATCAATAAATACATGATTAAATGTAATTTTATTTGAGCTAAATTAAAGACACATACGTATTGATTTCCAATCATAATAAATCAATGACACGTGTAACTAATTATTTAACTATCAATCCATTTATTTAATTTGTTCCATTTGACCCCTCAATAATAAACTTTTGGTTTTATTGTACATTCCATGTGTTTTCCTCGTATTGCATGAGTTTCGGGGGTTGCTGTGCATTGTTTTGGACTTTGCAGGCCACTGTACAGTACACACCTTTAAAACTATTTACTATTGCAACCTTCACTGGACATGCTATTTGAATGTGTTTTCTGTAACTCTACTAGATATACATTGGGGGGAAAACAAGGAGGCTTTTAGCTCAAATTTGGGGTCTATACTGCACGACCAAAAATGAACAGGACCTCAGACAGTTGCAGTCTCAGGCATCACATCACTCTGTGGTTGAGCATTAATATTTTAGGAGGGAAAAAAAACTACTTTGCAAAATATCATGAAGGGTGCAACGATGTGATGTTTGTGGCTCTACAAACACAATCTTGAAAGGATTATATGATGCACTAAAATCATAAGGTAGCTGTTTTTGAACATTGGTTAGGGATAGTGGTGGGTACATAAGATTTAGTGTACTCCATTTTAAAACAAACATATACAGTCGATGCCATATAGACAAAAATAATAGGACACCTCTCAGCCCTATTTAATAAATTGCCATATTCAAGAATCATTGAAGCCTGAAAGAGATACAGAAACTCAACTTTGCCTTAAAGCAAGCATACCTACAAACATTACATTCATTTATTTTAAAGGAGCTGTGCGACACAAGGTCAAAATAAAAAAAACAGTCTCTGTTGTTTCTGTCGGTTGTCATCAAATCACATGTCAAATATTCACTTTGTATTTCACATGAAGCCGATGTGCATTCAGCTGACAAGCAGCTGCTTTGCTCGTCATTGCGCCGCTTTGTTGTCAAACACATGATGGATTTCAGCCGTTTATTCCGTATGTCTTTCGTTTCTTTAGTTCTGAATATTTAGTTTTCCCCTTCTTTGTTGTTGTAGTTGTGATGTAGAGTTATCTTTCAGCTCTTTTCTAGCAACAGGTAACTGGTGCACACAGGTGCTCAATGTAGACGCGTCGCAAACCCAATGCAGTGCTCATTGTAGACCTGTCACACACTCTATGCAGGGTTGCCACACCCTATGCGCACATTACGCACTGTGTGTAGGGCCCCACAATCCATGGGGGCCAGGTTGTTCGTGAATAAGCGCATGCAAAATATCAATCAATACATGACAGAGAACTTCATGTGAAATTTTACCGCAGACGTATTCCTAGCCCCTTCCTGCCAAGTCACTGATAACAATATAATGGCAAATTTCCCGAGCCGATCATCAGCAGGGCTGGTAAACTGTGATATAATAGTGTTGGAAAGGTATGTTCAGTTTGTTATGTTGCACTTTTTTTTTTTTGTTTTGTCGAACATTTTCCATAAGTTTGTTTTCGTACAAAACTCGCATGACATTCATTTCAAGTTTGATTAAAATAAGTATAAACATTGTTTTCCATTAATTGAAAAGTGTGAAACATTTCCAGACTATAAGGCGCTACTTTTTTCCCCATCCTTCAAACCCTGTGACTAATTTATGGAAAAGTCCGGGTTTACAAGCTACACATGCCAACAAAAAATGTAGCCTTGTCAGATCAGACCAAATAAATTGTTCAGATACATTCCAACACACTCACTCAATCATTCAGTCAGCCATTTAGGGCATTACGGACTCACCCTCATCATGCAGAAAAATACAACAAAAAATTCACAAGACCCAGTCCCAAAGACGAAGACGATCGACCTGACCATCGTTAAAGGAAACAAATGCCACATGGAATGGAAATCCACCACCAATTACAGGCTTTGGAAGGCCCAATCACGGTGCTCCGAAGAAAAGGACTGTTTCATCTTGCAGAAGAGGGATACAAATCGCGTTCAATGACTTTTTCAGTAGTTTCCTGTATGGAAGTGCTTCTCAATTATTTTTTGTTACGCCCCCCCCAGGAAGAACAAAACAATTTGCGGCCCCTTTACTCTGCAATGCGACTATAAATAGTATAATTTGTCTATAAAGTACACCTGTGTATAACATTGTATCCTTGTTAAGATTATAGAAAACAAAAAAATTAAAAAACTATTGATCAGCTTACAAAGAATTACTAACATTGTTTTTAGTCCATCCATCCATCCATCCATTTTCTACCGCTTATTTCCTTTTGGGGTCGCGGGGGGCGCTGGAGCCTATCTCAGCTACAATCAGTCCATAACAGAAAATATTTAAAGTGTATCAATTTGCCTCAAAAAAAAAAAAAAAATCCATATTTTAACTATAATAATTTTTTGACCGACTTGAACTATTTGATACTGAAAAATACGATTAAATAAAAGGAATAAATAATAATAAATTCTAATTGATCATCAAAATTAAAGCACAATATATAAAACACTTAACACCTAAAAAAAACAAAACTAATTTGTGCTGATTTTTTTTTAAATCAAAATGAGGAAGTCAGGATTAATGGCTACAATGAACACGTTTTGTAGTGCAGTGTTTTTCAACCTTTTTTAAGCCAAGGCACATTTTTTGCGTTGAAAAAACCCGGAGGCACACCACCAGCAGAAATCATTAAAAAATGAAACTCAGTTGACAGTAAAAGGTCGTTGTCGCAATTGTTGGATATGACTTTAAACCATAACCAACCATGCATCACTATAGCTCTTGTCTCAAAGTAGGTGTACTGTCTATCCTGTCACATCATTTTGACTTGTTTGCTGTTTTCCTGTGTGTAGTGTTTTAGTTATTGTCTTGCGCTCCTATTTTGGTGGCTTTTTCTCTTTTTTGGTATTTTCCTGTAGCAGTTTCATGTCTTCCTTTGAGCGATATTTCCCGCATCTACTTTGTTTCAGCAATCGAGAATATTTTAGTTGTTTTTATCCTTCTTTGTAGGGAAATTGTTGACTGTCATGTCATGTTCGGATGTACTTTGTGGACGCCGTCTTTGCTCCACAGTAAGTCTTTGCTGTCATCCAGCATTCTGTTTTGGTTTACTTTGTAGCCAGTTCAGTTTTAGTTTTGTTCTGCATAGCTATCAATAAGCTGCTATGCCTTTTCTTAGAGGCACTCACCTTTTGTTTATTTTTGGTTTAAGCATTAGACACCTTTTTACCTGCACGCTGCCTCTCGCTGTTTCCGACATGTACAAAGCAATTAGCTACCGGCTGCCACCTACTGATATGGAAGTGTATTACACGGTTACTCTGCCGAGCTCTAGAAGGCACCGACACTCAACAATAACACATCATTTGCAGACTATAATTACTGGTTTGCAAAACATATTGTATTAGGTATCCTGTTGTAGTGCACATCTTTTCAAAGCTGGGTTTGAAGCATGATACTGCATGATACTGATAAAGCACCCCTTTGTTAAATTTGGGAATGACCCCAAGCGCCTGTGAAAATATGTCATACTGCACTGAACACCTGCATGTGGGGCCAATATATGTACAAAATAAATTGTGTCCAAAAATTAGGTTGCGGCTTTTATTTAGGTGCACTCTAAAGCCTGGAAATTACAGTATTCCTTCAAGCCAAGTATTAATGATAAGCTTGCACAGTGAATAGAACAACTTGAAATGTCACGCATGCAATTGTGCGACGCGAGGAGAAAGGTTTGAAAGCATTGATTATAATCTGGTGAGGGCTGAAGTTAAAAAAAGGCGTCGAGTGGAAGAGCAGATGCGAGAGGGCCGCAGTGTGTCTTTCACAGGAGAACAATAAAATAACCTTTGACACTATACTCTCATCCGGCTCGCTACATTCTCCTCCTCCGCTCCACTCGCTTGCCGCCCTTTGTCTGCACTCAATCCACAGGTGGAAGGGGGATAGGGGGGTGTAGTGACCCGCACAGGTACAAGACACACAGACCCAGTAGGTTTCCCCCGAGCGCCCAAAGACCCAGCAACCGTCTTTATTATGATGATCATTCTACCACTCGTACATGCTCAATTTTGTTTTTATCTTTGTCCGCTCTTTCGACTTTTCTCTTTTACCCCGTTGGTATTCCCATCGCTCGGTTCTCTCCCTCATTGCCCTGCTGTCTCCATCTTAGCTTGAGTTATTGATTTCTGTAAAGGTTGACTGAGGCGGTGGAGCGTTCCTTTCTCTTTACCCTCCCTCCTCTTACCCGCCCCTGCCTCGCTATCTTTCACTTCCATCTCCTTTGCAGGCTTTCTACTTTCTTTTTAAATCACCCCTTCTCTTTTTAGTCACTCTAAATATCATCATCTTTTTCACCCATTTCTTTGTCTTCAAGCACAACACTGAGACTCTGCATCTCTGTGCAACACTTGTTTTTGTGCTTTTCACAGTGTGCAAAAGGTAACCGAGTACTTTATCAGGTAAGGAACTATATATTTGAGTAACTTTGGTAACTATTAGCTAAATTATCATAAAAATCATGAAAAATAATGTTATAAAGCTAAGACCCATAGCGTCAAGATGACCGATGTTTCACTAAAAAGCTCCTGAAAAGGAATCTGGCAGTCATTTCCCATAATATCAATTAGTTTTTGAGTAATCGGTTGATAACTAACTTTACTTGGAACATCCCCTTTCCACTCGATATGTCACCCCCTACTGTGACTTTATCTACACAACTGGACACCATTTACCCGCAAAGACAGTGTGGATAAAGGCATGTAAAACTATGGTAATATTTTGATCACTTAAAGGAATTCTGAAACCCACTACTACCGACCACACAGTCTGATAGTTTATATATCAATGATGGAATCTTAACATTGCAACACATGCCAATACGGCCGGGTTAGCTTACTAAAGTGCAATTTTAAATTTTGCGCAAAATATCCTGCTGAAAACGTCTCGGTATGATGACGTCTGCGCGTGACGTCACAGATTGTAGAGGACATTTTGGGACAGCATGGTGGCCAGTTATTAAGTCGTATGTTTTCATCGCAAAATTCCACAGTATTCTGGACATCTGTGTTGGTGAATCTTTTGCAATTTGTTCAATAAACAATGGAGACAGCAAAGAAGAAAGCTGTAGGTGGGAAGCGGTGTATTGCGGCAGGTGTTGTGCCGGACAACGCACCCCCGCCGTAGCCCTGACTGTTGTGCCGGATAACACAGCCGGTGTTTCATTGTTTACATTCCCGGAAGATGACAGTCAAGCTTTACCACTGGCCTGTGGAGAACTGGGACAACAGAGACTCTTACCAGGAGGACTTTGAGTTGGATACGCAGATGCGGTACCGTGAGTACGCATGCAGCTGCGGCTTCCAAACATTTGATCGCTTGCACGTGCGTGCCGCTATGTGCATGTCACGTACGTAACTTTGGGGACTTTGGGGAAATATATGTGATGTATGAACTTTGGGGAGGTGAACGGTTCTTTGGGCTGTGGGATTGAGTGTATTGTGCAGGCGTTTGAGTTGTATATGGACGGGAGGGGGGAGGTGTTTGTTATGCGGGATTAATATGTGGCATATTAAATATAAGCCTGGTTGTGTTGTGGCTAATAGAGTATATATATGTCTTGTGTTTCTTTACTGTTTTAGTCATTCCCAGCTGAATATCAGGTCCCACCCGCCTCTCACAGCATCTTCCCTATCTGAATCGCTCCCACTGCCCTCTAGTCCTTCACTCTCACTTTCCTCATCCACAAATCTTTCATCCTCGCTCAAATTAATGGGGAAATCGTCGCTTTCTCGGTCCGAATCGCTCTCGCTGCTGGTGGCCATGATTGTAAACAATGGGCGGATGTGAGGAGCTCCACAACCTGTGACGTCACGCGCATATCGTCTGCTACTTCCGATACAGGCAAGGCTTTTTTATCAGTGACCAAAAGTTGCGAACTTTATCGTCGATGTTCTCTACTAAATCCTGTCAGCAAAAATATGGCAATATCGCGAAATGATCAAGTATGACACATAGAATGGACCTGCTATCCCCGTTTAAATAAGAAAATCACATTTCAGTAGGCCTTTAATTGTGTGTTTTTGTCGCCCTGGTCTATGATTACTTCAACATGTGGTTAACATTACGAGCAAAATAAAAACATTTTCAGGCCTCCATAGCCTGTATTTCCTCATACTCTTTCAGCATTTCCTCAAGCATCGTTTAAAGAAACATCAGTAGAAGAGGACGCAAAATAGAACATTAGTGGATTACTTTCTTTTCCCCTTGTTTTTGAGCATAAGGTTTGCTTGTCCGTCTACGTTTTTACTAGGTCAATGAATCAACATCAAAGATTGTTGAACAATATAATATGGAACTGAAAAACTTCTGCAACAAAGATCACACAAAATGGGATTTGGAAAATGATGTAGATCTAGATACACATTTTTTCTCCCACATCTTGTAAGAATTGTTTTTATTATACAGATGAACAATATAATGGCAAAATTAAATGTGATAACAAATTGTCAATTATTAATTTTAATAGCTAAAGCTTGTATGCAAATTATAACAGCATGAAGCACTTTTTACAACTATTCCACAAACCCTTCAAAGTGATTGCTGTCACAGAAACATAGATTGATGATAAAAAAGGAATATACTTTGATCTGGAAGGATATGAACTAAATTACATCCACAGAACCAACAAAAATTAAGGAGTAGCTGTGTACGTGATGAAGAACCTGAACTATAAAGTGGTATTAATAATATCTTAGAATGTATAACCATTGAAATATGTCAGTAAAAAAGCAAAAACATATTTATCAGTTGTAAATATATATCACCTAAGTCAAGTATTGAATCATTTGAAGATTGGATGAAGGCAAATTACATGGACACTGGTCAAAACATAGTCTTTTTATGTGCTGACTTCAATATGGACTTATTGAACCCTAACAAGCAAAAATCTATTGATAACTTCATTGATACAGTGTACAGCATCAGTTTATATCCTAAAATCACAAAGCCAAGCAGAATCACAGGACACTGTGCCCAGGGGCGCCGCTAGGGATTTTGGGCCCCATGAAAAGAATCTTTACAGGGCCCCTAACACAGTGTCATTATTTTTTCTGTATTATAATTTCATCATCATTAGGGGCCTCTCTGGGCCCCCCTCCATCATGGGCCCCTACAATCCGTCTCCTTTACCCCCCCTTTTCGGCGCCCCTGACTGTGCCACGCTTATTGATAATATTTTTACCAATGATTTTGGTAACACTACAAATGGTCTACTTATAACCAACATTAGTGATCATCTGCCAGTGTTTGTAATATATGATGGAAACTACAAGAAGAAGGACATGGAAGACAAAGAGACATTTCGAAGACTATGCACAGAGAAGAGGATGATTGTTATCAAAAATGAGCTCGAAAAGCAAAATTGGGACAATGTGTACAATGAAAATTATGTTGATGAAGCATATGAAAATGTTTTAAACACGATCATAATACTTTATGACAAACATTGTCCAAGGAAACAACTCAGTAGAAAGTAGAGAAATATCAACCAACCATGGATGACAAAATGATTAAAAAATGTTTGTAATAAGAAGAATACATTATATAGAAAATTTATAACACAAATAACTACAAACTAAGTACAAAAAGTATAAAAACAAGCTAACTAACATACTACGAGCATGTAGAAAATAATATTACAGTGAATTATTAGACAGGAGCGAAAACAATAAGAGCAACATGGGGCATCCTCAATAGCATTATTAAAAATGGCACTAGGAGGGGTTACCCCCAATACTTCTCAGATGGAAACATACGTAATGACAACATGAAGGAAGTAGTTGAAAGCTTCAATAATTACTCTGTAAATATTAAACCAAAATTGGAGGAAAGGATTCCAGAACCAGTTTCAATTGAGGACTATAGATAGAAATCCCAACTCAATGTTCCTCACAAAAGTTACACAGGAGGAAATAGTTAAAATCGTGAAATAAATGCAAATCTAAGACTTCAATTGATTGTAATGGAATTGATATGGAAACAATAAAACAGATTATTGAAGAGATCTCAGGACCATTAATGTATATTAGTAACCTATCATTTCAAACAGGCAAATTCCCAAACAAAATGAAAATAGCTAAAGTTGCACCAATTTATAAGACTGAAGACAAACACCAATTTATAAATTATAGACCTGTTTCTTTACTTCCACAATTGTCTAAAATCATTGAACAACTGTTCATAAACAGATTAGAGAGTTTCATAAACAAACATAGAATACTGGCCGAGAACCAATATGGATACAGAGCTAATATTTCAACTTTGATGGCTTTAATTACAGAGGAAATTACCAAGGCAATTTAAAACAATTAATTATTATTATTATTTAAACAATGTGCGGCAGCAGTGTTTATGGATCTAACTAAAGCATTTGACACAATTAATCACAATATTTTAATCAAAAAATTAGAACGACATGACATCACATTGGTTTAAATGTAGCTTAAAGATGTAGATAACGGGTTTCACTATGTAAATCCCTTTGAGTCTCTAGAGAAACGTGCTATATACATATTAATTACATCACTTCACATTATTTTTATTGAAGTCATTTGTACTTTTATCTTATTAGTTACGCAATATTTTATTAGTTCTATTTTTTGTATTATATATTTACTGTATATTTATTTTTCTTTATCTTCATATGTTTTACTTGTGTTGTATCATTTATTTCTACTCAAGGTTCTTTCTATTTTACAGGTTTTATTATTTTTACTTTCCAGCGTTTGTCAGAGGGAGCTATCTGCATCAGGGATTATCGGCCCTGCTGTGGGGGCACTTTGTGTCAGCGGTCCTGGTGGCCAAGGTCTGATGACCTACTGGTGCAGATGGCTCTTGAGATAGTGTTTACTCACCTGTCACCTCTGTACTCAGCCATGCATTCATCTGTTCATAAATGTGCATATGCATGTGTGTGTTTGTGTTTGGAATTGGTGTGAATCCGTAACAGTGTGTGTGTGTGAGATGATCAACAATGTGGGTCATCGGGGTATTGTTTTAAGTCTGTAAAGCACTTTATGTTGCATTTCTTTTATTTCTATTTATTTTGTTGCATTGTTTAGCGCTTTGTAAATAAAGTTTGATTGATTGATTGAATAATGCTACAACTCACAATTTTTTTTGGTCTAATGGTGGGTTAAAAAATGTGTGGGATTTTTTCTGGGTTGTTTATTCCACAAAATGATATGCAAAGACTAGTTTGTTACATGCAAAAACTGATGAGTGGGTCATTTGAAAATAATACAAGTATGAATATCTTTATAGGGCTCCGCTAATGCAGACAACATTGCCATTTATTTCATAGTTCTGGACCTAAAAATTATGTCTACGGGTAAGATCCCCCCAAAAGAGACATAACAATGATTCTAGGCTTGTTTCTTAATGGGTTGCAGCTTTTCGGCGCTAAAAGAGAGTGTTCCAAAATGTGGGCGGGCTTGCATCAGCCTGCTTACATCACCTACATAAGATTGGGGGTAATTTCATATTGCGTAGTATTTATTTTAGGTAGTATCTTTATCCCTGGATCCTGTTATTTTCACACATAGTTTAGAAGAATGAACAAAAATGCCCGCCAGATGCATTGTTGCTGGTTGTAGCAATACAAGAAAATATGGGTTGAGCCTGCAAATGTTGGAAATATGAGAAAAGTATGGACCTCTCTAGTCAAATTGACTCGTGCAAAGTGGGGCTGACCAAGCGAGAGGAGTGCAATTTGTAGCAATCATTTCAATGATCTGGACTTAAAAAAGGAAGGGTTTTATTTGCAGTTAGGACGAAAAAATTTTTTGTAAAGACTCAAGCAAATGCAATCCTGAAAATCAGAAGCACCCTTGAAGACAGAAAAAAAATAGTCAGAGCGTGAGTAAAAACGTAGACTGACCAGCAAACCTGATGTGAAAAAAACAAGAGGAAAAGAAAGTAATCCACTAGTGTTCTATTTTGCGTCCTCTTCTACTGATGTTTTTTTTGAGTTTGAGTTTATTTCGAACATGCATACAATTACAACATGATACAACCCAATTTCTAATTTCTCTATTCAATATGTTCGAAAAGGAGTAGGAGGAAGCAGAGCGTATTTAATCCTACCCCTTTTCCTTTACGTAGCAGTTGCTGACACTTTTGTTCTCTTCCTGTCCTCAATTTATTCACAATATACTACATAACTAATAACATTAAAAATAAACACATAATTAGTAAAGTAAGTTATATTTCATATGGTGAGATAAATAAGAGTATCTAGAAAAAAATGGGTGCATACAAATGTTTTTTATTACATTTTTCTCTAAGATTATATTTCTCCTTTTTTGTTGAGAAGAATTGTTGTTTATTCTTGGGTAGCAGGTTATAGTTTGCTTTGTGTATAATTTTAGCTGTTTGCAAATTCACTATGTCGTGGAATTTCAGTATTTTCGATTCAATGAAAATGAAAAGGTTTGAAAGTTCTCTATATCCAACATTATGTATTATTCTAACCCCTAAGTGTCAAAGTCAAGGCCCGCTGGCCAGATCCGGCCCGCAAATGAATTATCTATGGCCCCCGGGATGATATTTGATTAGTATTAGAGCCGGCCCGCAGGCCACAGTCGCCTGCTGCTGTTTTGCACACACCAATACTCCATCAGTGTTGGCGCTAGGAATTTTCAAAATGGGGTTACAAGGACCCCATCAAGTCATAAAAATGGTGTCCTACAGTAAATTTTTAGGGTACCACTTTTTGGTAACCGTTTTGAAAACAAATGATAAATGTATGCATTATCCTGTTATATCTCACATTCTATATGGTGTTTGAAAAAAGGTTGTCATAAACGTTACTTAATTCATTCAAAAAATAATACAAAAGAAAACTATTTGTTATGCATATGTAAATGCATTCAGTTATGAATAGAGGTGTTCGATAATATCGGGCTGCTGATATTATCGGCCGATAAATGCGTTAAAATGTAAAATCGGAAATTATCAGTATCGTTTTTTTTTATTATCGGTATCGTTTTTTGTTTTTTTATTAAATCAACTTAAAAAACACAAGATACACTTACAATTAGTGCACCAACCCAAAAAAACTCCCTCCCCCATTTACACTCATTCACACAAAAGGGTTGTTTCCTTCTGTTATTAATATTCTGGTTCCTACATTATATATCAATATATATCAATACAGTCTGCAAGGGATACAGTCCGTAAGCACACGTGATTGTGCGTGCTGCTGGTCCACTAATAGTACTAACCTTTAACAGTTAATTTTACTCATTTTCATTAATTACTAGTTTCTATGTAACTGTTTTTATATTGTTTTACTTTCTTTTTTATTCAAGAAAATGTTTTTAATTTATTTATCTTATTTTATTTTATTAATTTTTTTTTAAAAGTACCTTATCTTCGCCATACCTGGTTGTCCAAATTAGGCATAATATTTTGTTAATTCCACGACTGTATATATCGGTTGATATTGGTATCGGTTGATATCGGTATCGGTAATTAAAGAGTTGGACAATATCGGAATATCTGATATCGGCAAAAAGCCATTATCGGACATCCCTAGTTATGAACATTAATTCACTTTCTTCTTTCCTTCATGGATCTAAAATTTACCGCTGCCAGTATTTTTTTCTATATTTTTATTGTAATATTTTCAGAATGTGTTTGTTCTATTTTTGGCCAAAGTAAGACAAAGAAAACAATCTGAAGTTGTCTTTATTTTTTAGTTTTAATGCCATAATACTAAGAGTCCAACCTGTGTGTGCACAGATTTTCCACCATGCGGCCCATGAGCTAAAATGAGTTTGACACCCCTGTTCTAACTGATCTTTTTTATACACGGTTAATGAATGAAGTGTACTTTTGTAGATATTTCCCCAATTATCTGCACAATAACTCAGATGTGGTAACACAAGCGAGCAGTAGAGAATATGGGGTGAGTTTTGGTCCAATGCATGTTTAGCTTTATTCGTTATTGACGTGTTTCTTGACACCTTATGCTGTATATTTTTTATATTTTATCATCAACCATTATACCTAGAAATTTGGTTTCATTTACTCTTTTAATTTCTATTCCATCTATTTGTATTTGTGTTTGACTTTCCCTTCTTCTTTTACCGAATATCATTATTTCTGTTTTACTGTGGTTTGAGGATAGTTTGTTTTTGTCAAGCCATCTTTTTAATTTGTTAATTTCTTCTGTTATTATTTGTATTAGCTTCTGTGTGTTCTCTCCTGAATCAAACACTGTTGTATCGTCCTCAAATATTTATATACATTTATATAATAATATTCCCTAATAATATTTATATAAAGATTGAATGACTTTGGTCCTAGTATTGATCCCTGGGACGGCGTGGCGCAGTGGGAGAATGGCCGTGCGCGACCCGAGGGTCCCTGGTTCAATCCCCCACGTAGTACCAACCTCGTCATGTCCGTTGTGTCCTGAGCAAGACACTTCACCCTTGCTCCTGATGGGTGCTGGTTAGCGCCTTGCATGGCAGCTCCCTCCATCAGTGTGTGAATGTGTGTGTGAATGGGTAAATGTGGAAGTAGTGTCAAAGCGCTTTGAGTACCTTGAAGGTAGAAAAGCGCTATACAAGTACAACCCATTTATCATTTATTTATTTACACCACAGGTTATATTTAGCATTGTAGATGTGTGTTCGCCTAGTTTCATATATTGTTTCCTGTTGATTAAGACACTTCTAATCCATCTCCAAATTTTTCGCTGGTACGGTATATTCCCAAAACAGATGCACAATGAAGGTCTAATGTACATTTTAATTATGTTACATAGTAAAATGTTTTTTATTCATCTCTTAGAAACTTTTGGGATTTACAACCATCATATATCATCAACAAGGGGCCTTACCTAAAAAAATATTTTAAATATTTATTTAATAATGTAAAATATTTCTTTCTTCCTTTGCATTCATCACTACAAACTACATACGTTTGTACATACCCTATCTCCGTCTCTATTTCAGAAAAAGGTAACACTTAAACACAGGAAATGAGAAAACTATCACTGAATGCTGAGACATGGAAAAGAGGTCGGATTTCCCTACTCCTTTTTGTCCATGTTGAATAGTGCAAGTGTAAACTAATGATGTTTCTTAGTTAAGCATGTCCAATAACACACCAATAACAATATTTACAATATTTCCTTTTTTAATCTAGCATCGTCTACAAAACATGTATCTAATCTATTCGTAGACTATTCAATTTACACTCAATATAGAGCATTGCACATGTGTCTTCACTTAGAGACATGCAACAGTATTCACTGTAACAGTAATATGTGACAGTTGATCCACACAAATGACCTCATACATTTTTCTTAATGTATGGGTGCAGTAGCTTTTAATGATTAACTCAGAGTCTTCCCACTGATACCGGAAGATACGCTGCAAAAATGTACTTAATAATGCAACGTAAGTGCCTCGTGTTTAATGCTTAGAGACTTATGTTCATGTTAATGCCGCCTTTGGATTTGTATCAGACGAAGAAAAGCAATATCAATGTCGGTTAACGGCAGTATTGTTGATGTTGATTATAGTTTAGATATGAATGTAAGTCACACATAACGTTATTACATAACCCGTGCAAAACTTTTACAACAGGCCTATTCAACTGGCGGCCCGTGGGCCAAATCTGGGAATGACAAGTTTAAAACTTGTGAGAAACATTTTTGCATTAAATTCATAACACACTAGCGTGCTCCTACTGTATAGAGGAGTGGTTCTTAACCTTGTTGGAGGTACCGAACCCCAGCAGTTTCATATGCGCATTCACCAAACCCTTCTTTAGTGAAAAATATATATATATTTTTTTTCAAATTCAAGAAAAAGTTATGTTTTTTTACTGGTGCACAAAATGAACCGTCCATGAACATCACCTTGTTCAAAGAAAAAAACCAACACAGTGCATGAACTCACAACAAATTACACACCTTACACACATTACCATAAATTGATTAATGTGGACCCCGACTTAAACACGTTGAAAAACGTATTACTACGGAATATGTACTGTACTGTGTAAACTGTACTGTTTCATATAATGTATTATCTTCCTTGGCAATATGCTAGTAAAAGTTTCAATCGATCAATCAAACAACCTGCAAATCAGATGGAAAATTCGAGGGAACATTGTTTGGGGGTATCCATAATACGCCGGTAGGGAGAAGTTTTTATTTACACGATAAGTCAGATGTGTCTTTACCTCAGTGGCGGAGGCTCCACCGAACCCCTAGGGTTCGATCGAACCCAGGTTAAGAACCACTGGTATAGAGCAACCTGGGCCAGTATGATTCTTGCATTGATATTTTAACCCTGCTAGCAAACATAGAACACTGGGGTCCAAAGTTCTGATTTACATAACTGAGGTGTTCCTCAAAACACCCCTTTGAGTCCTCTCCTTTTTTGGCCGTTACACATTTTTTCCGTAGTGCATTTATGTAATTAAGGTGTTGCTGTTGCGTAGTTTTTTTTAAAGTTAAAGTTAAAGTACCACTGATAGTCACACACACACTAGGTGTGGTGATATTAACCTCTGCATTTGACCCATTCCCTTGTTCCACCCCCTGGGAAGTGAGGGAATTAGGTGGAGTCATTGGGGATGGGTACTGAAAAAGAGAGAAATGACACACGGTCGACAGGTCAAGGCAGGCGAGTCTCCTGTGTTTCCCTTCTATTGACGTCATACAAGCTTTGTTGTCTTTGGAAACCAACTTCTCCAAGATCAATATCTCCATAAAAGGCCATTTGTCAGGCCGTGTGGTACAAAACATCTTATACAACATTTCCTGTTATGGACCTTATCACACAAAACATGGACCCAAGATGTGTCCTGAAGAATTCAACCTAAGGTCACGTCGTTCTTTCCACCACAATAGCAAATCCCGGACCCTTTTGGCACTGATAAAATCCCACAGGTCCTACCAGGCACCGTTTCATGCAAAATCCAAGGGTGCCCATGTTTCGGTACCTGGGTTGGGCGTGACCTCAAGCCCGGTTACCGACTTAGCCAGCTCGTTACACTTCGGCACATGGCGAACAATCCAGCAGCACTGAGAGCAGACTCAGCCAAACTACCTTCAGGTAATGTTGAAATTTTAAAATGCCAACAAAGGAATTTACTCAAAAAATGATCCAACGTAAGTAAAATAAGGCTTTGATTTTCCAAAAATGCACTAGCTTGATGCTTATATACTTTGGCTTTGCTATTGACATGCTACTGATTAGCATTAACAATTTTACATGGTAATTTCAATAACCTCAAATTTGTTAATGAAAACTACAACCAAGATACACAAAAAAAATCACACAGCTGGTGCCTAATAAATACAGCATTTACAGTATTAACACTTTGTATAGCTCAACAGAGAAGCAAAGATTGTCACTGAACTAACCAACTCACTTTACACTACCGCCATCTAATGTCTTGGACTTGCAACTGCAGTTGCAAATTAATGTCATACCTGTAATTCAAACTCAGAAATGTGATAATGAAACAAAATATAACAACAGGACAGCAGTGATCATAATCAGCTCATGTTTAAATGTTGCAATACAACATTTGATTTATCATCAAAACAATTTATAATTACTAACACACACAAAAGTACTGTAAATTGGAACTGTTGAGTACTGGTATCGACTCCCAGACACCGGGAATCAGGACCGTTTCGGGTCAAATGTGAGGTATAGTCAGTAGTCATTTGTTCAACCTCTTTATTTTTCTATTCAGAAAACTTGTGGGATAATTGTGCAGTAGATTCTACAGCACTCATAGGTACCTATGAGTGCTGTCATAGGTATATTTGACTAGCTTTTTTGCGGAAGGTCCCTTAAAAACAGCAGCGGTAACTGACTAAATAAATAGGTCATAATCACGTCTTAAGTAGAGGACACTGGTGATATGGAATATAGAGAAATAGATTAATCATTAAGGTCCTTAGCTTTCTGGAAATGTGTCCCCCAAAACTATTTTTTTGATTATCTCTGCTTTACAGAATGCTACAGATGCTGACTGTGCCTGCACATAAAAATAATGTGCAGGATTTAATAGAGATTGAAGTTTTTTATGTTTAATAATCATTAAAACAACCCATGAAACCTTGAAACGGGACGTTTCTGCAGACAAATCAACACGCCCACGCCACAAATATTTATTTAGCGCATAAAGGTTGCAACAGTTCACTTTACAACCTTCAAATCTACTTTTATGTCGATATTCATGAGGCAAAACGGTCCAACTTCATTAACAAGTCAACACCTGACAGAATAAAAGTTTGGTGGCTTCTCCAGCTGCATTTCATTCCTAACAGCTAGTTAGCAATGTTCCGTGGAACATGATGACCATTTTAGCGATGATAACGTGGCTGACAGTTGCACCTGTCTTGTGCTAGCTCATTAAATGGTGAATTCCATAATGAGGAAACCTCACAGTTTGGTTGCTGAGTTGGCACAGGGCATAAAAGCTGCATTTATTTTGGTCTGACAGCTTGAACGTTGCATCTGCAAGATCTGTGGAGCACCTGATTGGA
>NC_084554.2:30275000-30385000 GCF_033978685.3 Nerophis lumbriciformis | reverse complement strand
TAATGCAAAATATATTTGTAAGAATAGCTACCTCCTCTAACTATTTGGCTCCATCTGCTCCCCTGTTTAGGAATCTAAATGTACTATCTATTTATGATATCAACACAGTTCAGTCCTCTTATTTTATCTATAAATGTACTTACCTCCCTAATACGCTTCCTACACCTTTCAAAGATTATTTCAAAACCAATTTGCAAGTTCATTATCATAATACTAGACAAACTGATAATCGCCGTCCTATCTTTGGCCGCATCACTCTTAGCCAGTTTTCCATCAAACACAGAGGTCGTTTACTCTGGAATAGTCACCTATGTATTGCAAACTCCTAATCTTCACTCATTAATTTTAATCATCGATTCAGGGCCAGGCTGATGAATCAACATTCTCCATCTGTTCCTACCTTATAATGTAGCCCTATTAGACTTAGACTTAGACTTAGACTTAGAGACTTAGACTTCCTTTTTATTGTCATTCAAATTTGAACTTTACAGTACAGATAAGAACGAAATTTCGTTACATGAGCTCATGGTTCCACATCGAGAGGAGCCAGATGAGGTGGTTCGGGCATCTGGTCAGGATGCCACCCGAACGCCTTCCTAGGGAGGTGTTTAGGGCACGTCCGACTGGTAGGAGGCCGCGGGGAAGACCCAGGACACGTTGGGAAGACTATGTCTCGCAGATGGCCTGGGAACGCCTCGGGGTCCCACAGGAAAAGCTGGACGAAGTGGCTGGGGAGAGGGAAGTCTGGGCTTCCCTGCTTAGGCTGCTGCCCCCGCGACCCGACCTCGGATAAGCGGAAGCAGATGGATGGATGGATGTATGGAGCTCATGGTAGTGCAGGATAAAAAAGCAATAAGGTGCATATATAAATAAATAAATAGGTTACTGTACAGATAAATATATTGCACTTTTTCACATGCGTCCACGTTTATGAATGTATGTTATATTGTCTTTTTTATTCCAGGGAGTTAATCCATTTTGGGGGGAGTTGAGGGGATAATTTAATTAATTTAATTATGATGCGTTCTATTACTTCATCACACTCACTCACACACACACACACACACACACACACACACACACACACACACACACACACACACACACACACACACACACACACACACACACACACACACACACACACACACACCTAAACTCAATCAACACAAGGTAGACTACTTGTTATTTTATTTTTTTCTGTATACTATGTTTAATTGTGTTTGTTAATTTACTGCTTTAGGTGAGAACCTTGCATAACCCTTTTTGGGTTTAATTTCTTTTCTCACCTGCACTTATTTTTTATTACGTATTTCTCATTACTAATTTCTTGTTTCCATGTTTTTTTTTTACAATGTTACCTCTTGTACTGTTTATATTGTGCGAATAAATAAATAAACAATTTAAAAAAATAATTTTTAATTTTTAATAATAATTTAAAAACATTTAGACAAAAAATACAACAAAATAATCTTGCACTTTTACTGTGAATGTTTTTTTCATTTGTCTATCCAGCGGGATGTCGTCTATAAATTCTCCTAGTTGACGACATTTCCCTGTAGTGCTTTATGAAACCGACTGCCACAGAAGACCAACAAAGTTTGTTTGTTGTCTCGTGTCATTAAGAAGGTGAACGTGTCAGTATTTTATAATTATTACGTATTATCTGTTCTAGTGAATGTTCATTTCAGTTGTCTATTGAATTATTTTAGTTGTCTATTGAATTATGTTTGGAAGTGTTTGAAATGACCATGTGAAATTGCTAATGCTAATATATATGGGATTTTCAATGTAAAGTAGCATTGAGCTAACACATTTGTTTGAATATATTTTGTTTGTGTTGTATTATTTAATATCTTATGTAAGCTATAATTAACATGCTTTATTTTGTTGTGTTCAGTTTTACGACGCTTAAAAGTGAAAGCTCTGAAATGAAAGTAAATGTAGTCGTTATTGAAAATCTTTACAGACAATTTTGAGTTTGTGGATTAAAAACTGCTCCGGAAATGTTCGATAAACATGTTGAGTGCTGGCTGACAAACTGTTATTCTGCACAACGTCAAAATCAAACTACATCATTGTTTCATTGAATATAATATATTTGGGAAATTTGGGTTAAAAAAATCTGGCAATTAGGATCGCCACTTTTGATTAAGGGGGTATGATGGGTCTCACAGCTAAACAAGCTGGGAACCCCTAGTTTAGACTAGTGCAGATAGGCTCAACAGCACCTCTGCTGGTTGCAACCAAGTAGTTCACTCAATTTTGCCTATTTTACCCGAACTTTGTCTATTTTCTTGATGTAAAAAAAGCATACAACTAGTAAAATAAGAAAACAATGCGTTAATTAGCAAATATTTAGCTCTTTGTCCGATGATGTCACAGTACACAAATAATCCACCCTATGATGTAAGGCAGGGGTGTCAAACTCATTTTAGATCGGGGGCCACATGGAGAACAATCTACTCCCAAGTGAGGCGGACTGGTAAAATCACTGCACGATAACTTAAAAATAAAGACAACTTCAGATTGTTTTCTTTGTTTAAAAATAGAACAAGCACATTCTTAATATGTACAAATCATAATGTTGTTTTTGTTTTTTTACACTTCCATGTTGCGGTTAATAGTATTTGTACTTTATTTGTCGTTATTTATACTTTCTGAATATATGATGTGATAATGTTCATCAGTCAACTCATTGGTGTTCATTTTCAATCCATCAAGATAAAACATATATGTAGTTTGCTCATTTTCCTCGACTGGTGCACTGACATCATGTGGTTTATTTTTTTTAACATATGTAGCATCATCTACAAAGATACAAATAATTGCTATTGCGACATCTGGTGGACACATTTAGAACAGCGGTTTCTTTCGTTCAAAAATTACGGCTCATTTTTATACTTAGCAAACTCATCCCGCGGGTCGATGAAACCAACGTTTGACACCCCTTGGTTCAAGGCGACACCAAACTGTGCTGTGATGTTAATACTGCTTGTTTTAATAGTTATTCCGTTGTTATGGCTTATTCTTCGTTTTCTTTGTTCGCCTGCAAGCATGTACCTTCAAGGTTCTGAGGAGGAAAACAGAATCCTAATCTGTGCTGGTGCTGACCTGGCTAATGGAGGGAGAATACCCCAGGGTAAGATGTAATCAGGAAGACAGTTAATAAAATGAACAAGACCACTTTACTTGATCTCGCTAATGTCCCTGACCTTCCCCGCGGGACGACATTCACACACGTGCAAAGCGAGTTAAATGCATACATGCCCTGGCATGTCATATTCATCACACGTAGGCTCAGGCATGACCACACAAATGGGATGACTAATATTGAAAGATGCGGCGGTCATTAAATGGACAAGCTTATCCCATGACGCTTCATTGTCGGCCCAGGCAGGAATACATTAGAGCGGAGATAAATCAAGCGTCCACACCTCACATAAACTTTGGAGAGCATAAATGCATCATTTATTAGGGTTTGGTTAACAATGGGAAGGCGAAGAGGCGTTTGTTAGTGAGGTCACACGTGCACTATAAACTCCGGGGAGCGGAGTCCCGACAATAGCAGTCAATCAAACGCGTACGTGAGTGACAGAGCAAAAAGAAATGTCGGACATTCCCCGAGGGGTTTATTTACATGAACAACAACATAAGCTTGGAAGTGCATGAAGGTGTAGTCGTCACTGGAGCATTATGACAACAACCAAACATGTCGGATTCGATTGGAAGTGACTTTTATTCCAGGTTGCTTTTACTTTTCATTGCATGCAATTGCATGTTTTTTCTAATTAAAAACCCTGACAGCCTTGTTTATATTCCTGTAGACTTGCCCCCACTGTGGTTGTTTCCAAACAATTGTCACGTGCAATGTGCTTATGACGTCCATAAAATCCCTTGTGCCTTTGATAGCAACACTTGTTGTCACTTTATGCGCTCATACACAAACATTTCCAACCCTTACTTCAGCAGCCATTTCAAACAAAGAATATAAATTGAATAGATTACTATTAATTTTTTTTTGTATATTGCGGAGAGCCAGCATCCTTTGCATTGGACATTTGATGTTTGTCGGTTTATTTTGTAAGCGCAAATTCATTTGTATAAAAACAAGATGAGGGTTTTGCTCATAGTAAGTTTGTTAAACATACTTGGCCAATAAAGCTTATTCAGTAGGCGGTATAGCTCGGTTGGTAGAGTGGCCGTGCCAGCAACTTGAGGGTTCCAGGTTCGATCCCCGCTTCCGCCATCCTAGTCACTGCCGTTGTGTCCTTGGGCAAGACACTTTACCCATCTGCTCCCAGTGCCACCCACACTGGTTTAAATGTAACTTAGATATTGGGTTTCACTATGTAAAGCGCTTTGAGTCACTAAAGAAAAGCGCTATATAAATATAATTCACTTCACTTCAGTTCAGTTTCAGTTTATTTCGAACATGTATACGATACAATGTAATGCATCACACAATTCCAGTTGTTTCATTACAGCACGTCCGAAAAGGAGTAGGAAGAAGCAGAGCTTATGTAATCCAACCCCTTTTCCTACCATAGCAATGTTATCCAATTTCCTTGTTCTCTGTAACAGTGAACAATTAAATAATAAATACATAATATACCATAGTAAGCAAACAAATATTAAATACATAAATAATCTTTGTCTCAATAGAAAAAAAAAAGGGTTCAAGATGTTCATCATAATTATTGTTCTGTGTACTTTGTGAACACTTGTAGTTTGAACAGTCTCTTAAAGTGAATCATATTGGTGCTTTGTTTGATTTATTTGCTTAATTCATTCCATAATTTAATTCCACATACTGACATGCTAGAGGTTTTAAGTGTTGTATGAGCATACAAATGTTTTAAATGAGATTCTCCTCTAAGATTATATTTCTCCTCTTTTGTTGAGAAGAATTGTTGTACATTCTTGAGTAGCAGTTTATAGTTTGCTTTATGCATCATTTTAGCTGTTTTCAAATGCACCAAATAGTTGAATTTCAATAATTGTGATTTAATAAATATAGGGTTTGTATGTTCTCTATATCCAACATTAAGTATTATTCTAAATGCTATTTTTTGTAACACAGTTAGTGAATGAAGCGCACATTTGTAGTTGTTTCCCTATATTTCTACACAATAACTCTGATATGGTAACACAAGCGAGCAGTAGAGAATACAAAGTGATTTTTGGTCTAGATTCGCATTCTGAACATCCTCTATATCAGTGGTTCTCAACTTTTTTTCAGTGATGTACCCCCTGTGAACATTTTTTAAATTCAAGTACCCCCTAATAGGAGCAAAGCATTTTTGGTTGAAAAAAAGAGATAAAGAAGTAAAATACAGCACTATGTCATCAGTTTCTGATTTGTTAAATTGTATAACAGTGCAAAATATTGCTCATTTGTAGTGGTCTTTCTTGAACTATTTGGAAAAAAAAGATATACAAATAACTAAAAACTTGTTGAAAAAATAAACAAGTGATTCAATTATAAATAAAGATTTCTACACATAGAAGTAATCATCAACTTAAAGTGCCCTCTTTGGGGATTGTATTAGAGATCCATCTGGATTCATGAACTTAATTCTAAACATTTCTTCACAAAAAAAGAATTCTTTAACATCAATATTTTTGGACCATGTCCACAAAAAAGCTAGCTGTCAACACTGAATATTGCATTGTTGCATTTCTTTTCACAGTTCTTTCTGACAGACATTTTAGTGAGGGTCAAACCATCATGGCATGGGGGAAACTCCTGGTTTATGGTAACGAATGGAATAGCCTACTTGATTTGATGTTCAGTTTATGAACTTAGATTCATATTTTGTTGAAGTATTATTCAATAAATATATTTATAAAGGGTTTTTGAATTGTTGCTATTTTTAGAATATTTAAAAAAAATCTCACGTACCCCTTGGCATACCTTCAAGTACCCCCAGGGGTACGCGTACCCCCATTTGAGAACCACTGCTCTATATGATAGTGCTCTTGTGTTTTATGGAATCTGCTACTAAAAAGTACACTGTTAAAAAAATCAGTAAATTCAATATATAATAGACAAGAATTAAACTGTAACAAATATGCTGGTTTTAACAGCAAAATCCTGTACATGGAAAAACGGTAACAGTGTTATTTTCTCTGTAATTGTTTTTTTTTTCACAGTGAACAGTGTGGTAGTCATTTTTGTGTTGTCCATATTTCGGTAGTCGTGCTTATATTAAGTTAAATACATTATTTGTTGTTTGATGAATACTTGGCCCTACTGTGCTACTGCACTTTGGTGTTGGTCATTGTGGTGGTGTTTGATGGATGCTTGGGCCTACTGTGCTACTACACTTTGGTGTTAGCCATTATGGTTTTGGTAGCCATTTTTTGTGTTATTCATATTTCTCTGGTACTGATTATATTAAGTTAAGTTATTTATTTTTTGAATTAGAATGTAATTTATGTTATGTGTCATTTACAGCACCTGTCACCATATAGGGGTGCACAGGTGACACTGATTGGACAAATGTTGGGTGGAGAGACTGGCGGTGACAACATTTTTTGACCACTGCTTGCGCAACACTTGAGTTTAGTTTGGTTTATAGTTTCATATGTAGTTAAAGTTGTTTTTGTTAACCTCGGAAAGAAAACCTTTTTTTTTTTTTTTTTTTGCAAATAAAGCTATTTTTGGAAAGACTTAAGTTGTAGTTTGAAGTGCGTATGAAAGTGCACCACCTGTCCTGGCTCAGCCCACGGCCTTTGGTTTAGAATCTGGAAAGTTTGGAAAGGCTGATACAAGTGGTGTCCGCATGGCTATCCTTCCCCCTCCTCCCCCTCTGCTCATCGCCGTCTTCGCCAGCAAGTCTCCAATAAAGTTAAAAGTGATGGCATCTTTCATACGTATTTCACATAGTTTTTTGCATGTAAAACTATATTTACAGTCATAAAAATCTAAATTATAGTTACATTGATTATAGTTTATCAGCATTCACACATATAGTATAATACACTAAAATTAATATTAAGTGTCATTATCATTCAAACCCACAATTTTCCAAGTTGCAAAACTTCCTTGCAAAATCAAGCATCTCAGTTGTTAGAATTGTACCATACACTGTCAATCAATCAATCAATGTTTACTTATATAGCCCTAAATCACGAGTGTCTCAAAGGGCTGCACAAGCCACAACGGCATCCTCGGCTCAGATCCCACATCAGGGCAAGAAAAAACTCAACCCAATGGGATGACAATGAGAAACCTTGGAGGGGACCACAGATATGGGGACCCCCACCCCCCTGGGCGACCGGTGCAATGGACGTCGAGTGGATCTAGCATAATATTGTGAGAGTCCAGTCAATAGTGGATCTAACATAATTGTATGTTTTATGAACAAATTGTGACTCCAAGATGCAGGTGACAGGAGGGCGACGTGCAGGCATGGCCGTAACTACTATTGAGGGCACCGATGTCATGTCCTCTGTATTTTTGACAAACAGAAGATGGTATGACTGACTGTAAATATACATTGTGTAGCACATTGTGTGCGCTATACATTACCATGCGGTAGATCAGGGGTCACCAACGCGGTGCCCGCGGGCACAAGGTCGCCCGCGGGCACAAGGTCGCCCGTAAGGACTAGATGAGTTGCCCGCTGGCCTGTTCTTAAAATAGCTCAAATAGCAGCACTTATCAGTGAGCCGCCTCTATTTTTTTAATTTTATTTATTTACTAGCAAGCTGGTCTCGCTTTGCTCGACATTTTTAATTCTAAGAGAAACACAATTCAAATAGAATTTGAAAATCCAAGAAAATATTTTAAAGACTTGGTCTTTACTTGTTTAAATAAATTCATTTATTTTTTTACTTTGCTTCTTATAACTTCCAGAAAGACAATTTTAGAGAAAAAAATACAACCTTAAAAATGATTTTAGAATTTTTAAACACATATACCTTTTTACCTTTTAAATTCCTTCCTCTTCTTTCCTGACAATTTAAATCAATGTTCAAGTATTTTTTTGTAAAGAATAATAAATACATTTTAATTTAATTCCTCAATTTAGCTTCTGTTTTTTCGACAAAGAATATTTGTGAAATATTTCTTCAAACTTATTATGATTAAAATTCAAAAAAACTATTCTGGCAAATATAGTAAATCTGTAGAATCAAATTTAAATCTTATTTCAAAGTCTTTTGAATTTCTTTTAACATTTTTGTTCTGGAAAATCTAGAAGAAATAATGATTTATCTTTGTTAGAAATATAGCTTGGTCCAATTTGTTATATATTCTAACAAAGTGCAGATTGGATTTTAACCTATTTAAAACATGTCATCAAAATTCTAAAATTAATCTTAATCAGGAAAAATTACTAATGATGTTACATAAATTCTTTTTTTAATTTTTTCAAAAAGATTCGAATTAGCTTGTTTTTCTCTTCTTTTTTCCGGTTGAATATTTATTGTGAGAAATTATTAAGATGATCAGTGTTTCAACAAAGATAAATATAATTAATTATTAATAATAACATAGAGTTAAAGGTAAATTGAGCAAATTGGCTATTTCTGGCTATTTATTTAAGTGTGTATCAAACTGGTAGCCCTTCGCATTAATCAGTACCCAAGAAGTAGCTCTTGGTTTCAAAAAGGTTGGTGACCCCTGCGGTAGATCATTCTCTCTCAATATACAATCGTTGGTCATGCACAGCAACTCCAGACAACTTAACACAATTTAAAAAAATATCTCATCCGAAATGGGCTGTCAACGTAACATTAACATTAAATTACACTGACATAACTAATGTTGGTTTCACCTGAATGAAATTCGGTATAATATCGTTATCATGTCAGTCAGGTGCCACCCCGCCCTAAACGCAGAACACGCACTGTGCGTAGGGCTTCGCTGTCCGTGGGGGGCCCCTTTATGTGTGAAGAAGCGCATGTCAAATGTAAATTATTAAATGACAAAGCGATTCGTATGAAATTTTACCCCAAGCATATTTCTGGCCACATCATGGTCTGTCACTGATTTGAATATAAAGACAGATTATCGCCTTCAAGTTCTGCTGCCTTTCACAGCGCTTGTCACTAGTACTTGAAATTCGAAGCACTAAGCCTTGGGTTCACATCCATGTCGGAGATAAAATGCTGTACAGTTTTTAAACTTGCCTGTTAATAATATAAACATTGTTTAACACGCTAAACTTCAGCATAGTAATTAAAAAAAGCGGACTGTGTAGTGTGTACTGTAGAGTTGTACAGTATACTGGTATTAGTATATTACCGCGATACTAATGAATCATATTCAGTACTATAGCGCCTCTGAATAGTACCAATCCACCACCCGTGGTCGTCACGTCGTGTCATTGTTGGTTTACGAGCAGACGAGCATGTTCGGTAGCGCACAATCTTACTTACAAACAGACACAGTGTGTAGACAGAAAAGGGAGAACGGACGCATTTTGGCGTAAAAACTAACGATAAAGGTGAAGTTATAACACTGAAACGCCCTCAGGAAGAGGAGCTTTAAGACATGGCTAGCTAGCTAGCGGCTAAAGTTCAGCTGCAGTGTTTTAGCTACTTCTAAATCACTTATCCTTGCCTCCATGGCAACAAATAAAGTAAGTTTCTTACAAGTATCATCCCTGCAGGACGAGGAATAGCTAAACATGTTTCACTACACACCATATTTCACCGGCATCAAAATATAAACAAATGCCATGGGTGGATCTACACCTAACGTCCACTGTAATGATACCAAAGTACAGGAGCGTATCTAGTCGATACTACTATGATTACATCAATATTTTTTTAGCATCACAAAATCATCTTTCGGTTTAAAAAAAATATATATTATGTTTATAAACTCAGGAAATACGTCCCTGGACACATGAGGACTTTGAATATGACCAGGGTCTCAAACACGCGGCCCGCGGGACAATTGCGGCCCGCGAGACGTTATTTTGTGGCCCCCACCTTAATATGAAAGTTTAATGTTAGTGCGGCCCGTAAGTTTTAAATGAATGGCGCGAGTTTTAAATGAATGGCTCTTGACAGCGTTGTTTGCAGAGCTTAAGGAATCTACCAATCACAGTGTGGTATAAGGCTCTCGATGAGGGCATGCCGTGATGGCACTGCCTGTAGTGTCCTCTAGTAACTGTCACCGCATCATCTTTTTCTCCATACTAACAGCGTGCCGGCCCAGACATATGTTGTATGAGGCTTCTGCAGACTCTCGCATGTTATTGCAAGACATACTTGAGGAACAGCCATACATGTCACACTGAGGGTGGTCTTATTTTATTTTATTTATTTTTTAACACTGTTACAAATATGCGCCACACTGTGAATCCACACCAATCAAGA
Source organism: Nerophis lumbriciformis (assembly GCF_033978685.3). Lineage (NCBI taxonomy): Eukaryota > Metazoa > Chordata > Actinopteri > Syngnathiformes > Syngnathidae > Nerophis > Nerophis lumbriciformis. The sequence continues at coordinate 30,374,662 of NC_084554.2, read as the reverse complement.
ATGACAAACACATTTCGGGAGAACATCCGCACCGTAACACAACATAAACACAACAGAACAAATACCCAGAATCCTTTGCAGCCCTAACTCTTCCGGGCTACAAAAACACTTCCGCTACCACCAACCCCGCCTCCTCCCAACCCCGCCCACCTCAACCCCCCCACACGCACCTCAACCCCCCCGCCCCCCCATCTCCCGAATTCGGAGGTCTCAAGGTTGGCAAGTATGCATTGACGTCACTTGCGTGAGAAACATTTTGCTGCTTTTCCACGACACCTGCACACGCTCTTCTTCGCTCCCTCGCTCGCCCGCCTGGTCGCTCCCGCCCCCGTTGTAAACAGTCCGGGCGGGGAAGACGAGCGGTCCGGTAGCTTCCAAAGCACTCCGCCGAAGGACCGAGCAACAATACAAAAGTGTGGTGCACTGGACCCCAGCGCTGATACTCCGACAGAGAGTCGCTGGGCGAATCAGACGTGTAACACGTTAGTGGTGATGTTAGCCCGTTCGGGGCTAATTGTGCTACCATAACTGTAAACTCCGCGGCGCCCCCCCCCCCTTTGTTGAGCACAGGGGCACCCCGACGTGTCTTATTTCATTTGATTTGATTTCATTTTTATTTATCTTCTTCATTGATGTGCATCTTTGATCGATAGACAATTATACCTCAATTATTCAATTATACATTTACACACCAATGCCTGAGAAGGAGCAGGATGAAGAAAAATCTTATAATTTTCTGCTCCTTTCAACATAATACGTAGTCTTACTTAATGATATCATATAAACCAACAATTACATCCAAATATAACGAAAACAAACAAAAAAAAACACACAAAAAAACACAACAAGTGCAAAACTTCATGATGTACAAACCGAACAAAAAAAACAAAAGAAGTAATATACACCTCACGGGATGATAATGTAAACACTTATGGCTGTCCATATGATCTTATTGTTCTGTCTTTATATATTTTTTCAATTGGAATATATTTTTTACAATCTTTTATCTCATTGTAAAGAGAATTCCATAGTTTAACCCCCACCACTGATATACACATTTGTTTTAAAGTTGTCCTTGAATATTGATATTGGAAATGACCTTTTCTTCTATGCTCTTCATTCTCAGAAGTGATGACAAACATTTTTTGTAAATTTGCTGGTAATGTTTTACTTTTAGCCTTAAACATGACACATAATGTCTGTAACTTTACTAGCTCCTGTAATTTCAATAAACCCGAATTAATAAATGATATGTTAGTGTGTTCTAAGTAATCTACTTAATGAATAATCCTTATAGCTCTTTTCTGTAGTTGATACAGAGAAAGTTGCGGTGCACAAGGAATACAATTTGAAATGTCATTATACAACTAGACATGCTGAGGTGTATGCAAAATACCAGGGAGATAAGAGAGTGAACCGGTTTGCAAATTTTAAAACCAGTCTACTGAGGCAACACGATTTCGTCAAGAAAGCAAGCGAAAAGAGCGATGCAGCAGTCAAAGCTAGCTACATGGTGAGTGAGATGGTTGCTAGGACAGGAAAACCATTCAAAGAAGGTAAATTCATTAAAAAGTGCATGTTAGATTTTTTTTAAGAAATATTTTCTTGCGGCCCAGCCTCACCCAGTTTCTGCATCCAGTGGCCCCCAGGTAAATTGAGTTTAAGACCCCTGAATATGACCAATGTATGATCCTGTAACTACTTGGTATCGGATTGATACCCAAATTTGTGGTATCATCCAAAACTAATGTAAAGTATCCAAATAACAGAAGAAAACATTATTATTACATTTTAACAGAAGTGTAGATAGTAAATGAACATGTAAATAAATAATTCATTTTCTACCACTTGCCTTAATAATGTTGACAAAATAATATAATGCAAAATGACACAATATGTTACTGCATATTTCAACAGACTAAATTAGGAGCCTTTGTTTGCTTACTTACTAATAAAAGACACATTGTCTTGTATGTTCACTATTTTATTTAAGGGAAATCTTGCCAATGAGGGACAGGTGAGGGAAAAAGCACTCAGGTAGACATACAGGAAATGGAACCAAAATAAGAGCACTGACCAGGAAATAATGTCATGGCCAGTTAAGTGAGGGCGCATTCATCTTTGCGCTCTGCTTGTTGCGCGGAATAGAGGACCTCCCATTGGCTCCAGTGTAAGCGGACTTTCATTTGCATTTATTTACGAGTTAGAATGCATTAAAAAAAGACATCCGTAGTCATGTCTTTCATAATGATTGTGAACGATTCCCAAACAAGTGCAATTCTCCTTTAAAGCTCAACTTTTTTCCCACGCTTAGAAACCTGCACTTTATACAATGCTGCGGCTAATTTATGGATTTCCAGGGTTCACAAGCGTCGCAAGCTGCCAATATATTTTGCCTCATCACATCAGAGCAATCAACTTACTGATCGGGTCAAGTTGGACCAATGCAATTGTTCACATTAAATCAAAAGCACTCACTCAATCATTCAGCCAGCCATTTAGCCCATTATGGAGTCACCCTCGTCATGAAGAAGATATGCCGAAAACGATCGACCCGGCCATTGAAAAAAGAAACCGTTGCAGCACAGAATGGAAATCCACCAACACTAACAGGCTATGAAGAAGACGCAGTATGAGAAGGACAAAGACTGCGCTCATGTCGTGTTACAGGCACTGTCTTTTGTTACATTTGTGAATGAACGGTATGCAAATATTTCATGTTTCAATGTCTACACCTGCAGCTTGTAAACTTCTGTGGCCAATATATGTTCAAAATAATATTTGTCCAAAAATTTGGTGCGTTCTATAGTATGTAAATTACGGTAAACAAGACAAAAGTACAGTAATGTATTTATTTATTCATATATATATTATACATATTATTTATATACATTTATTTATTTATATATGCACCTTATTGCTTTTTTATCCTGCACTACCATGAGCTTATGTAACGAAATGTCGTTCTTATCTGTGCTGTAAAGTTCAAATTTGAATGACAATAAAAAGGAAGTCTAAGTTTAAGTCAAAGTCTAAAAACATGAACAGAAAAATGTGGGTAATCATAATACTATAGGTACTAATAATTCAACTTTTCACCTTCAATGCAACACTGAGGTTTCAAGCTGTTTTACTACATAAATACAGTGAATGTTTACAAAATTGAAATATCAAATTGGCCCGTGTGCTGTTTGATTTTTTTGTATGTGGCCAACTATAGTACACATTTGGACACCTCAGTGTAAACATAAGACTTATACTGGTTCAACAAAGAATGAAGATTGTTTGTACATTTTATATTGTTCTGAAATATATTCATATAATTTGAATCCAATGTGTAGGCCACCTTTCACATGAAGTTTGCTGGTATGGGCACCAGCATACCCGCGTCCCTCATGAGTGGCATATAAAATGGATGGATGGATGTATGACAGCAGCAATAATGTTAAAATATTATATAAACGAGGGACAGTTATGCATGAAATATGAAGAAGCTGCTTGACCTGTTTGACGTAGAAGCAGCTGAAAGGAGATTCTCAGGTGAAAGTCCATTCTCCAACGTAGTTGCTGTACATTATTTTTACATTACTTCATAAAACTAATGTAGTTGTTTGTAGTATAATACATTGTAATGTTTTTATACATCATTTCTCATGTTTGTTTTTGTTTTTAAAAGGTATGTTACATGGTAAGGTGTTGATGTTTCGGAGGCTGAGGGGGCAAGCACCAATTAAATTGATATCCATTGCCTTCAATTGGAGATACAAATGTTTTGAGTTAAGAGCACAGACACAGAACCAATTGAACTTGTAAGTTTAGGTAATAATTTAAATGCATGTATTCATTTTGTTGTGGCACCAAATTGGAATGACAAATTAGTATTATAATGCTGGTTATTACAACATCACAAGATGCATGTGTGCACCCTTGATTGAGACAAATGAACAACAATAAGAACAAATGTGTCTGCATACACACAATAATGTGAGCATGCATTTATATTGCTAAAGTATTTCACCAAAATATGAACTTCACAGTTTAGATTAACACAATGGATAGAGTGTAAGGTCATATTAAAACCATGTGATAATGAGATGCTCTGTAGGAAAAAAACTAATTGCATAATGAAAGTACATATATTGAATGAGGTATTATCTGTCTGCCTATGATGCGCTTTCATGGTTGTAATGAAAGATCTAATCATGGTTTTATGATAGTATCTCTGGCTGAAATAAAAACACCAGCATCTGAAGGAAGAGGAGTTTTAAGCGACATGATCTTGGACATGGACCCCGTTTGGACATGAAACCCTGTTACCCTGAAGCTCATAAACTCATACATTGCTAAATGAATTTGAGGAGATTATGGCTAATGAGTGACGAGCTAAATGTCCCGTCTTGACGTGCCCATCGTTCACATACATGCACGACGGCCCAGATGCATTAATAAGTGAATGTTTATGAATATAGCGACCAAGGTGACAGTGACAGAGTTAAACACTACTGGCAGTGGAGACAGCATCTGTCAAATTCAGCGATGACGGAGGACACAAATTGACTTTGTTAAGAAAAATAATTTGCTGCTTTGATTGGCTATAAATCAGAGATGTGGAAAGGTTAACTGAGAACTTACGAGGTGAGGAAAACTTGGATTAGTTGGCACTCACTTCCGCCTCTGGACAAAAATGCCAGACTTAATTGTGTTTCAGTATATTCACCCATTTTCTACTTTGCTTGTCCTCAGAGTTATAGGTAAACTGGAGCTGGAACCAACCCCAGCTGACCCAAAAGTCAGGGCCGCCAGTCCTTATAAGCAGAAGCTCTTTTTTCGTGTAAAGACGATTGTAAAATGTCAATTAATGAATGAAATTGGGCTTCATATTAAATTGTACCATAAAGGTATTCTTCTTGCTCCATCACCGATAAAAATATGACGGCAAATATTTCCCAGATTTGTCACTGCGATTCCCAGAAGAGGTTGTGCCAGGAAAGTTTTAGTTGTAGTTTATTTTGTAGTATTTACTAGTTAACTCGTTAATTTGGACAGTACGAAATATAATATATATATATATATATATATATATATATATATATATGTATATATATATATATATATATATATATATGTATATATATATATATATATATATATATACATATATATATATACATATATATATATATTTGTACTGACGAATGCATTGATCTGATCACTGACTAAAAGTGCTTGTACGGTCAAAATAAATTGCATGATTAATCAAAGTGTGTACATTATTAATGTGATAACTTTTTTGTGATTAATTTTATGAGTTAACTCGTTAATTTGGACAGCACGAAATATAATATATATATATATATATATATATATATATATATATATATATATATATATATATATATATATATATATATATATATGTATATATATATTAATTAGCAATTAACGAGCTAACTCATAAAATTAATCACAAAAAAGTTGTCACATTAATAATGTACACACTTTGATTAATCATGCAATTTATTTTGACCGTACAAGCACTTTTAGTCAGTGATCAGATCAATGCATCTTACACTTAGGCCATTACATACTTAAATTATTTTATAAATTTTGGTTATCAGTGTAATTATTTAATTTACTAAAGTTAAAGTATTTTGGTCGGTTCAAATTGAATTCAAATTATATTTATTAACTAGCAATATCACTTATTTACAATTTCTTCTCAGTGTTATTTACAAAACCCAAAACCAGTGAAGTTGGCACGTTGTGTAAACCGTAAATAAAAACAGAATGCAATGATTTGCAAATATTTTTTAACCTATATTCAATTGAATAGACTGTAAAAACAAGATATTTAACGTTCGAACTGGTAAACTTTGTTATTTTTTGCAAATATTAGCTCATTTGGAATTTGATGCCTGAAACATGTTTCAAAAAAGCTGGCACACGTGGCAAAACAGACTGAGAAAGTTGAGGAATGTTCATCAAACACTTATTTGGAACATCCCACAGGTGAACAGGCTAATTGGGAACAGGTGGGTGCCATGATTGGGTATAAAAGCAGCTTCCATGAAATGCTCAGTCATTTATAAAGAAGGATGGGGCGAGGGTCACCACTTTGTGAACAAATGTGTGAGCAAATTGTCGAACAATTTAAAAACAACATTTCTCAACAAGCTATTGCAAGGAATTTATGGATTTCACCATCTACGTTCCGTAATATCATCAAAAGGTTCAGAGAATCTGGAGAAATCACTGCACGTAAGCAGCAAGGCCGAAAACCAACATTGTGTAAAGGATATCAACACATGGGGTCAGGAACACTTCAGAAAACCACTGTCAGTAACTACAGTTTGTCGCTACATCTGTAAGTGCAAGTTAAAACTGTAGTATGCAAAGCGAAAGCCATTTATCAACAACACCCAGAAACGACGCCGGTTTTGCTGGGCCCGAAGTCATCTAAGATGGACTGATGCAAAGTGGAAAAGTGTTCTGTGGTCTGATGAGTCCACATTTCAAATTGTTTTTGGAAACTGTGGACGTTGTGAAAACAACCATCTGGACTGTTATAGGCGCAAAGTTCAAAAGCCGGCATCTGTGACGGTATGGGGGTGTATCAGTGCCCAAGGCATAGGTAACTTACACATCTGTGAAGGCATTATTAATGCTGAAAGGTACATACAGGTTTTGAAGCAACATATGTTGCCATCCAATCAACGTCTTCTTCATGGACGCCCCTGTTTATTTCAGCAAGGTAAATGTCAAGCTACATTCTGCACATGTTCCAACAGTGTGGCTTTGTAGTAAAAGAGTGCGAATACTAGACTGGTCTGCCTGTAGTCCAGACCTGTCTCCCATTGAAAATGTGTGGCACATTATGAAGCGTAAAATACCACAATGAAGACCCCCGGACTGTTGAACAACTTAAGCTCTACATCAAGCTTCAAAAATTGGTCTCCTCGGTTCCCAAATGTTTACTGAGTGTTGTTAAAAGGAAAGGCCATGTATCACAGTGGTAAAAATGCCCCTGTGCCAACTTTTTTGCAATGTGTTGCTGCCATTAAATTCTAAGTTAATGATTATTTGCAAAAAAAAAAAAAAAGTTCCTCAGTTCGAACATTAAATATCTTGTCTTGCAGTCTATGAGGGGGGGTTACCCACATATGCGGTCCTCTCCAAGGTTTCTCATAGTCATTCACATCGACGTCCCACTGGGGTGAGTTTTTCCTTGCCCTTATGTGGGCTTTGTACCAAGGATGTCGTTGTGGCTTGTGCAGCCCTTTGAGACACTTGTGATTTAGGGCTATATAAATAAACATTGATTGATTGATTCAATTGAATATAAGTTGAAAAGGATTTGCAAATCATTGTATTCTGTTTTTATTTACGAATTACACAACGTGCCGACTTCACTGGTTTTGGGTGTCAGTCTACCCCAGGGCAGCTGTGGCTATGAAAGTAGCTTACCACCACCAGGTGTGAATGAATGATGGCTTCTCACTTCTCTGTGAAGCGCTTTGAGTCTCTAGAAAAGCACTATATAAATCTAAGTCATTATTATTATTATTATTACTGGTAGCTTATTTAAACCAATTTCTTGGCTCTATGTGTCACTTGTTAAAATAGGTTTTCACAATTCCATTGTGAAGCACTTTATTTCAAAGCAAACATCACTGATTTTCAACTGGTGGCCCGGGGGTCTCTGATTTACATAACTGAGGCGTTCGTCAAGGCACCCCTTTTAAGTCCTCTCCTTTTTGACAGTTACAATGTTGTGCAGGGTGTACTTTACTTTACTTTAGATGTAGTCAGTCATTTGTTCAACTTCTTTGGTTATACCCGTGGGGTTCCCCAAGGTTCCGTTTTAGGTCCTGTGTTTTTCCTTATTTGGACTATTCAACTAATGGCTCACGAGTTTAGTCCAAAAAACTTGTAAAAAGACTCACATTTTTGCAGCAGATACTTAAAAGACACTGAAGGGAGAAATCCAGCCCTGGAAAATGTGTCTGGAAATGTGGCCCCGAAAACAATTAAGTTGAATAGCCCAGGCATATATTTCATATATTTTCTTAACTTAATATTTACTATGTATTATTATATAATATTAATAGTTTTACTATGAATATTCTCTTGGCTTGTTGCATCGTTTGGACCCATTTTACTTGCTCAGCGCCCACTCAGGCTTGTCAATTAGTATCCTTTTCTCAAGACCCTTGTCTGTTTTGAGGAAAAAAGCCTCATTTAGTGTTCGTATAAGATGCAGCGGGCAATGGAATGTTTTAATATTGACAGTTATGACCTGAATTGCCAGGCATAATATAAGGAAGCGAGACAGACCGCAATATAGCGTGTAATTTGACCGAGGGGCTGAACGGATAGATATTGGTGTATATTCAAATTGGAGAAGGTCGCGAGTTCAGCTTGGCACATTCAGCCATTAAAACTTACATGCTAATAAGACTTTTGAGTCCGAGTATGAGAGAGAATCCAAAACACGGAAGGATAAGTAAAGTCGTCTCTCCCTGCCAACCCCTGCTGTGTAACAACTTCCTTCCCGTTTCTTCTCACTTTTGCTGCCTCATTTTGTCTTTATTCCAAAGCAAAGTTGTTACATTTCAAGCAGAAAGGGGATAAAATAGCAGAATTCCACATTGTTCAATTCCCCTGTAGATGTGCTCTGCTTCTTTTTCTTCTACATCACAATCAGCTTACATGTCTACCACACACGATGGCTCGTATATTTGTTGCACACCTGCCACACAAATCCCCAATACTCTTTACAAATACATGACATGGGAGCTGGAGGAAGACAGGGGGCTTATTGAGATGAAGCAAGGGGCCTTGGGGGTGACAAGGTGGGCATGATTGTCCCCTCTAGCATCCTCCTCCTGGAAACCAGTCACTAAACCAGCTTAACGCCAAGAGAGGGAGGAAGAAAATTATGCTTTCGCTATTCCCTCTGGTAGAAAAAAAAAACAACCTTTTTTTTTTTTTTTTGGCAAAGTTGTTGTGCATCGAAGGTTCTGCGTCTAAATGGTAAATGAAACTCAAGTGCTTCAAATGCAGTGTTAAGAATAACTTATGCAGAAGATGTGATAAGTAGCTTTCACAGAAGAATAGAGACGGATGTTGTAGGACTGTCTCAGTAGACACGTCTCTTTAACACCCAAGTTTAGGGTGTGTATCGACTCCAGGGATCACACTCCTCAATCTTTGAAGACACATCTATATTACAACCCTCACCTATAGTCACAAGCTTTCGGTATGGACCGAAAGAGCACAATTGCGAATACAAAGCGGCAGCACTGAGATTCCTCCGCAGGATGTCTAAACTGGACGAGCAAAACTTTGCGCTTGGAACAGATTCATTGACATAATGTTATTTCCAAGAGCATGTAAATAAGTAAGTAGATTTTATTTATAAACCGCTTTTCACAGATAAAATCACAAAGCGCTGTACAAAACATAGGTGAAGTAAAACAACAATTCATCATCATCATTCATCATTTCTTTTTATTCCTTTCATGAAAATATATATACAAGCCATATACAGTTGACACTTTAATTGTTTTTTGTTTCTTATACATTTCCATGATCAGAAAGGAGCAGATGGAAGAATACTATTCTTATATTTATCTGCCCCCTTTTTAACATAAATTATTTAGATGACTTTATAACTGTTCCCTCCACCAACACCCAAACTTCAACATACTTTTAATTTTCGTTTAAGCATTTTCAAAATGACACGTTCCAATCAAAATCAAAAATCAGTTTGATATAATTCCAGTTGTTTCTTTTTGTAACTCTTTTTAAATTCAAAGATATTCTTGCAGCTTTTTAAGTCTTTGTTTAGAGAATTCCATGCTTTCACACCAACTACAGATAAGCACATTTGCTTCAAATTTGTTCGCACTCTTGGATATTTAAAGTCATACGGCCTTCTGTGATTCTCATCTTCCGACGTGAACACAAATAACTTTTGTATGTCCTTTGGAAGAACTTTATTCCTAACTTTGAACATCACTAATAGAGTATGCAATTCTACAATGTCTTTTAGTTTTAATAATCCTGACCTAATGAAGAGTGGATTTGTGTGGTCTCTATATCCTACTGTAAAAATTATACGAATTGCTCTTTTCTGTGAAAGAAACAAAGGCATTATGTTGCTGTGATATGTATTTCCCCATATTTCTGCACAATAATTGAAATAAGGTAGAATAATTGAGCAATATAACATTCTCATTGTATTATACGGGAAACTGTATTTAACCTTGTTCAAAATAAATACGCTTTTAGACAGCTTATTTTTCACATGCAATACATGAGCTTTCCATGTCAACTTTTCATCTAAAATGACCCCAAGAAATCTGATTTCAGACACCTTTTCAATTTTCAATTAAAACATCAGGGGCAACATCATAAAAAGGATACAAAGTGGATTACAAATACAAGTTAAAAGGTGCATTTACTAAAAAGAGAAGTTTTCAAATGTTTCTTAGAAGTCTCAACACAATCAAGACCACGTAGGGACTGGTGCATATTGTTCCAGAGTCTGGGAGCTGTAACCTGGAATGCCAGGTCTCCACGGGTTTTAAAATGAGTTTTTGGGATCTTTAGAAGACCCTGGCCTGCACCCTGAAGAGTAGGGGCATAGCAAGTCAGTGATGTACTGAGGGGCCCCACCATGGAACGCACGGAATGTCAGGACTAAAATCTTAAACTCAATGCGGAATTTAACTGGAAGCCAATGAAGACTGAATAAAATGGGGGTGATATGGGCTGTTCTGGGTGCACCAGTCAAAAGTCTGGCAACCACATTTTGTACAGTCTGAAGTTTCTTTAGCGTTGACTTGTTGAAGAGAGTGAAAAGAGAATTGCAATAGTCAATGTGAGACGAAATGAACGCGTGAATGATACTTTCAAGATCCAATTTTGACAACAAATTTCTCACTTTAGAAATATTTGTGAGATGACAAAAACAGTTTTTGGTCAGTTGACGGCAGTGACCCTCCAAAAACATTGACTGATCAAACACAACTCCAAGGTTTCTGAGGCTGCTTTTAACAGATGCCCTCAAAGCACCAACGGAGTAGACCAGTAGTGTCAAACGTACCGCCCGAGGGCCGGATCAGGCCCAAAAACAGGTTTTATCCGAGTTTGCTAAGTATAGAAATTAACCTGAAATTTTTGAACGAAATAAATAGCTGTACTAAATGTGTCCACTGGAGTCGCAATAGCAATTTTTTGTATCTTTGTAGATGATGCTACATAAGCAGTCGAGGATAATGATCAAACTACATGAATGACATACTGTAATTTGATTTTGATGTAATTTTATGTAACACTTTAGTATGGAGAACATATTCACCATTAATTAGTTGCTTATTAACATGCAAATTAGTAACACATTGGCTCTTAATTTGGCATTATTAAGTACTTATTAATGCATAATTCTACATGGCCTTATTATACAACCAGACCCAACCCTAACCCTAACCCTAACCAAATAACTCTAAATTACCGTATTTTTCGGACTATAAGTCGCAGTTTTTTTCATAGTTTGGCCGGGCTCCAGTGCGATTTATATATGTTTTTTTCCTTCTGTATTATGCATTTTCGGCAGGTGCGACTTATACTCCGGTGCGACTTATACTCTGAAAAATACGGTAAGTCTTTGTTACTTAGAATATGTTACCTAATTTTTGTATCGTGATAGTTTGAAAATTGAGATGGCGACTTGTCCAGGGTGTACCCCGCCTTCCGCCCGATTGCAGCTGAGATAGGCTCCAGCACCCCCCGCGACCCCAAAAGGGACAAGCGGTAGAAAATGGATGGATGGATGGGGTTGACTGATGAACATTATCACATAATTTATTCAGAAAATATAAATAACAACAAAGATAGAATACTATTAAACGCAACATATAAGTGTAAAAAAAACAACCAACAACATTATGATTTGTACATTTTCATAAAGTGCTTGACCTATTTTTAAACAAAGAAAACAATCAGAAGTTGTCTTTATTTTTAAGTTATCATGCCGTGATTTTACCAGTCCGGCCCACTTGGGAGTAGATTTTTCTCCATGTGGCCCCCGATCTAAAATGAGTTTGACACACCTGATGTAGACGATAGCATGCAGGTGATTCTTTATAGAGGGATCACAGTTGTGGCAAATGTTAAGTTTGGTTCGCTAAAGTCATCATTTCCCAGCCTAGAGCCTTTAGCAATTCATACAGAGAAACGATAAAGGAATCCTGATGCTGACACGACTCACACGGAGAGAAGAACCAAGCAGGTAGAAACTAAAGCATGCACAAGTATGGATACAGCAAAGCTTGAACAACAAAGTGAATTCCGCTGTCTGTGTTTTCAGTAGGCGCGTTGTGATCCTGTTATCTCGCCCGAGTTATTGTACAAGAAGCCTATTGCGGGGCGGCATGCAACAAGGAGGCAGTAGGCTTCTTATAGCCACGGGGGGAGGAAACTTAGCGCAGATGATACACACATTTTAACACCGTAGGACGGCCCGAGGCAGGCGAGGAGCCGCAGACAAGTACCTTTTTATATGGTGACAAAACACACTGTAAATACATACTCCACAGTGAGCACACATTACAAAGGGCACCTCCTTAGGTAGCTGTATTTACATCCCATAAAAGCCCAGATGGTGGAGATGATGCAGGGTGGATTTAAGGTAAATATATGGAGATACTATGAAACAGCTGTAATTAAGGTCTATCGACTTCTTACTGTATGCCTGACAGTGTGGATGTATCCATAATGAAGTACTGTTTAATCCAAATATAAGACGACCAAGACTATATACAGTCGTGGTCAAAAGTTTACATACACTTGTAAAGAACATAATGTCATGGCTGTCTTGAGTTTCCAATGATTTCTACAACTCTTATTTCTTTGTGATAGAGTGATTGGAGCACATACTTGTTGGTCACAAAAAAACATTCATGAAGTTTGGTTCTTTTATGAATTTATTATGGGTCTACTGAAAATGTGACCAAATCTGCTGGGTCAAAAGTTTGGCAAGTTTCACTGCAATAAGGCACTTTTGGTAGCCATCCACAAGCTTCTGGCAAGCTTCTGGTTGAACTTTTGACCACTCCTCTTGACAAAATTGGTGCAGTTCAGCTAATTTGTTGGTTTTCTGACATGGACTTGTTTCTTCAGCATTGTCCACACGTTTAAGTCAGGACTTTAGGAAGGCCATTCTAAAACCTTAATTCTAGCCTGATTCCTTTACCATTTTTGACGTGTGTTTGGGGTCATTGTCCTGTTGGAAAACCCAACTGCGCTTGCACTTTACAGATGCACATAAAATCAAAACAGTGCCATATTTCGATGCCTCTGATTGCAAGCACTTGGTGGGAAACAAGCAATCAAACACTAATAACAGACTCAGCTGAATTGCCTCACGGTAATGTTACAGTTGTAAATGCCAACAATCCAAGAAGAAGGCGTTCAAATTGCAGTAAAGCTCCACTTTTTAAAAATGTGCTCGCTCTATGCTAATTTACATTAGTTTTGCCATAGACGTGCGACTGATCAGCATTAACAATTTTACATTTGGTAATGATACTACAACGAAGATGCAAGTTACAATCAAACAGCTGGTCTTTAAGACATACAATACTTAGAGCTTAAACACGTTGTAGGATTCAACAAAAGAGCAGACTAGCACATTCATTTTAATGGCAAAGACTACTTCCTGGCAAAGGCAACACACTGTAGCTTACACAATACTGCCATATACTGTCTTGGAATTGTAACTGCATGCAAAGTTTACTAAATAATACAGTGCAGTACAGTACAGTACTTGCAAATGCGACACAGAAATGTAAGAAAACAAGATCAAAACTGGGCAGCCTGGGTTAGAGTGTTGGGTGTTGAGAGTTCCCCACATCTGCGGTCCCCTCAAAGGTTTCTTATTGTAATCCCATTGGGTTGAGTTTTTTCTTGCCCTGATGTGGGATCTGAGCCGAGGATGTCTTTGTGGCTTGTGCAGCCCTTTGAGACACTCGTGATTTAGGGCTATATAAATAATATTTGATTGATTGATTGATTGATTGTGTGGGTGTGCAAGTTGGAACTGAGCACCGCTTTTGACCTGTTAAGGGCGGAATAAAGACATAATATTCCTATCACTGAGGGAAAAAATACCATCTAATATTGCGGTCATAATGGTGTAGTGAAAATGACCTCATCTCCTTAGAAGGTCACGTCATGTTTTTGAAGGTGGTGGCTCTCAAAGTGAACTGTTCTAAAAGCAGAGTTAACTCACAAAGCGGTATCACACTGTGAATCTAATCACAGTTTACAGCTCACCACAAGCTACAATTCCTATCATGCACTCTGAAAATGGATTATGATAATTTCCAATCTCCTTTTGGAGAAAAAGGTAAGCGAGCATTGAAGCGCCAGCAGAAACGGTCAGTGACCTTCTAGCAAACTTACGGCTGGCAACCCCTCCTGCAGAGATATGCAGCAGGAGACATCCATGATGCAACAATCCATAGTTCAGCACACACAGTATCACTTACAGCCGTTGACTTTTGATTGAAATGACTATGTTTTCTGATCTATTCTACACTTTGCACATGTCATTATAAGTATTTTTAAAGACTATTTTTGGATTGTATACAGTATATTGATCTCTTTTTAGATTTTTCTATTGTTTTTACTTTGTCCAGTTATGCAACCATGACAGTGTAAAAACAGGTTTATGTATTTATGCAAGACTTTCCACAAAAACAGTAAAGTGCTGGCGCCTTTTGTCTGTTGTAGCTACGCACTTCTGACAACCAGACCAGTAAAAAACAAAAACAAAAACTCATGGCTTTTCCGTGAAACAAGATGTTGAGTGTATTTCAGTGACGGGATGGTTTGCTATTTCCTATTTCACACGCCTGGAAACAACAACATCCTGCACCAAACAAACACACTCAACCAGTGAGAAGTCACAGCCCTCAAACGGATTTAAAATAGAAAAACAATATAGTTTGATTTGTAATGATTAGGCATTGTTTGATATGTAGTTATTGCACACGTTTGTAGCTTTATTTTGCAGCCACATTCTTGTGTAATTCCAATATACCTCCAATGCATCATTCGAAAATGTGCTTTATTTCAACATTTACCCTGGGTATTAAGGATGGGTACCCCTCACATTTGAATCAATACGGTACCAATTCCCAGTACCTGGCAATCAATCAAATGTTATTTTAACCCCTTTTTTCATATATGGTATATGTATTTCACATATAGTTATGTGCATGTGAAACTAATTATTCTCTATAAAATGTGTTTTTGGTAATATCTTGGGTTGTCTGTAACAGATTCATTGGATTTGCATTACCAGACATTTCTTCTTGGGAAAATTGCTTCAGTTTTCTTTCGAATCATTTGTCGCTTGACCTTTATGGGGTGCCAAATTAAAAAATTATATCACACTTCTCTAGCACATACATTTTAAATATTGAGCTCATGTTTCTGACATGTATATTACTTTTCCCACATTTGGCTCATTTTCTTCACATTTGAAGTAGAAATTGAATGGTGAAAATGTAAATATAAGTATTAAATCTGAATGTTAAGTATTTATGTCTTGAATCTAAATGAATGTGAATCTAAATTGTAAATCTAAATGCTAAATCCAAATATTAAATCTAAATGTCAAATATACATTTTAAATCTAAATGTTAAATGTAAATCAAAATGGTAAATCTAAAAATTTCTCACAAATATTAAATATAAATTGACATTTTAAATCGAAATCAAAATGTTAAGTCTATGACTGTTTTTTAAACCTAAATGTAGAATTCAAATCAACATTGTAAATGTAAATGTTAAATCTAAATAATAAATATATATTTAATGGTTATTAAAAATAAATATAGTTCTTAAATATAACTGTAAATTATAAATATAAATATTACATATACATCTAAATAATAAATCAAAATTTTGAATACAAATGTGAATGTTCCATCTAAATATAAAATATAAATGTTAAATCTAAATATCAAATCCAAATGTTAAATATATGTTAAATATGAATATTAAATATACATTTAATATTAAAGCTAAATGTTAAATATAAATATAAATGTAAATATTAACTATCAGTCTAAATGATATATCAAAATGTAAAAAAAAATCTAATATAAAAAAAAAGAAAAAAATATGAATCTAAATCAGGGGTCGGGAACCTTTTTTGGCTGAGAGAGCCATGAAAGCCAAATATTTCAAAATGTATTTCCGTGAGAGCCATATAATATTTTTTAACACTGAATACTAAAACTAAATGCGTGCATTTTTAAGTAAGACCAACATTTTTTGAGTATAATAAGTCTCTTATTCTTTTTAATAACATTGTTATTCTGAAGCTAACCAATAATAAATAAAATACTTCTCACCATTAATGCGACATCTTGAACAGGTGCGGTAGAAAACTGATGGATGGATTAAAATGCATGAGAATGTTTTATATTTTGAACGTTATTTTTAACACTGTGATTACCAGCTGAAATATTCATTACTTATCGTGTTAAGCAATGTCAGCTAAGATTTATCTGAGAGCCAGATGCAGTCATCAAAAGAGCCACATCTGGCTCTAGAGCCATAGGCTCCCTACCCCTGATCTAAATGTTACATCAAAATGTTGAATATAAATCTAAAAGTTGAATCTAAATCAAATTGTTATACTTAAAAGATATGCGGTCCTCTCCGAGGTTTCTCATTGTGGCCACTGTGTTGAATTTGTTCTTGCCCTGATGTGGGATCTGAGCCGTTGTGGCTTGTGCAGCCCTTTGAGACACTTGTGAGTAAGGGATATATAAATAAACTTTGATCGAAATTTTGAATGTTATATCTAAAAGCTCAATCTAAATATTGCATCTAAATATTAAATATAAAAGTAAAATACACAAATTACATATAAATCTAAATGTTTAAGATAAATGCTAAATCTAAATTTAAATGTTAATAATATGTTTTAATATACATTTTAAGTCTAAATGTTGGATAGAAATGTTAATTCTGAATCTTAAATCAATGTGTTAAATCTGAACGTCTCACCAAGTCTAAAGCTGAATATTAAAAAAATCTGCAAATATCCCACTGTTCCCACATTTCTCAGCGCGCTCTTATCTCTGACTGCCCGTGCCGTGAATGCAACATGTTTCCATCCATCGTCCAAGTCCAACTTTTAGCGTCTTTTGATTGCCCTTCACCTGAGCTATACAGTTCTTAAGGAAAAGTGCAGCACACACTTCAGACCAACTGACTGACAGCCTTGAAAGAATACGGCTCTCACCTTTGTTGTGTCGTCCTCGATGTGTGCATTTTTATGCATGCCAGAAGAAAGGAAGAAGTGAAACTGCACGCAAAGCACTTTCCTGAACAATGTAGTGCATCTGTGAAAGGTTGGTTGACGTGGTGGGATTCTTTTCACTATGGTGGACATAGAATGAGCTTTCACAGTTACATAAATTAGAATAAGAAAGATTCTGAGAACCTCTGTGTCTCTGTGTGTGTGTGATGTTCTCTGACAAAAGCCCCTCTTGACAAGGCCCACCCGCCCCTTGTAGACTCCCTTTTCATCCACCAACATCATCCCCATTCAATCGCGTAATCCAAGGGTGTGCGAGGGGCAGCATGAGGGCCATTTTCTGCCTGTAGCTTGTTTTCCATTGGCCCTTGAACAATGCTGGAAGTAACTCCTTTACAAAATAAAGCTGCATACAGTTTCGATTCAAATAGTAATACTGTACATGTACTTGTTACACCCCCACTGGTAACTAATTACATTTATGAAGAAGTAATTACTACTAATTCCATTACTTTTTGGGGTAAGTAATGAGTAACTAACTAAAATAATTTGTCCAACATTTGGGTTGTCCCGAAAAAACATTATCACATCTGATACAATACTGATACTGGAGCCTTGAATATTGGCCGATACCGAGATTTATCCGATATGAGCTCCACTAACCACTTTAAACCCAGATTCTGATCTAACAAAGGTCTTAACTCATTCTCTTTCTATGCCACATCAATGTGGAATGCGCTCCCAACAGGTATAAAAGAAAGGGCATCTCTATCCTCCTTCAAAACCGCAATAAAAGTACACCTCCAGGCAACTTCTACCCTAAACAAAAACCTTCCCCGGATTGTTAACAATCAAATGTAAACAATCAAATGTAGATACTTTTCTTATGCCTTCTTCTCTCTCTCACTCTCTCTCTATGTCCACTACTTGCTGTACATATCCTACCAAGTCAGACCTACCCTGTTTCAATATCCATTTCTCTCCAATTGTTGATGACTGATGATAACAACCAAACCTAACCCCCCCCCTCCACACCCCAAATTGTAAATAATGTAAATAATTCAATGTATACACCCTGATGATTATCTTGTGTGATGACTGTATTATGATGATAGTATATATGATAGTATATATCTGTATTATGAATCAATTTAAGTGGACCCCGACTTAAACAAGTTGAATAACTTATTCGGGTGTTACCATTCAGTGGTCAATTGTACGGAATATGTACTTCACTGTGCAACCTACTAATAAAAGTCTCAATCAATCAATCGATCAATGATATCAGCACAGGTTATTGCATATGCTTGTATTTATTTTGTAGTGTGGACTGATATAAAAGGATTGATCAAATGAAATTACGCAAACAGAGAATAATGGTAGGTCTTTAATTAAATTGAAGTGGGGTGGTAATGTCTTTTTGCCGATACATAGAGGTAACAATCATTCATAACTCTAAAGATGCACTTAAAACCTGCGGACACGTTTGTTACTGGATACTTTCTCATTTGCTTCTGCTTTGGAGACTTTGTATCTGTGAATAATATGTAACTACAATTATTTTATACTTACGTTGAAAAATGTAATGTTTTACTTTGCGATATTGTTTAATTAAGGAGACTAATATTATTCTAGTTTCTCCAAATGCCATTCTACACCACAAAACATACAAACTTGGAAAAACATGGAGGTCTACAACCTTTTTGTGTGTGGCTCGGTCAAAGAAATTGGTATCAAGACTCTCCCAGATAAATATGCGTTGTTTTTGCTCAGGTAAGGTTGCATTTCATGGTTTAACTTCGCGTCTACTGATGGTTTTCATTGTTGCACGCGCCGTTTAGGAGTGGCGGGTTTTTCCCCATCTTTATCAAAATATAACTATAGATGTCAACATTGTGTATGTGCTGAAAGCTTCATTTATTATTGCTGCCTTTGGTAAAAACCTAACTCTTTTAGGTTTTGCTCAAATTTGCTTTCTTTTATTTAGACTCGCCGAGTTGGTGCAAACGTGTTTAAGAGTTACAAATAGTAATACTTAAATGGGAAATAATAAACGTTAAACGTATATCAAAGAAACCTTTAGCAAAGTGGTCTCTGCAAACTCATGCATTTTTGACTCTGCTCCCTTGGACTTGAGCGTGAGCTGCATGTTTTCTCATTGTTTCGTAAAATCTTGCACTCTTCTCCCTTTTTAATTCGGAACTCAGATGAAACTCCTCTCTGAGCTGCCACCTTAACATGGTAGAGGAGTTTGCGTGTCCCAATGATCCTAGGAGCTATGTTGTCCGGGGGCTTCCATGCCCCCTGGTAGGGTCTCCCAAGACAAACAGGTCCTAGGTGAGGGATCAGACAAAGAGCAGCTCGAAGACTTCTATGGAAATGCAAGAACCGAGACTCAGATTTCCCTCGCCCGGACGCGGGTCACCGGGGCCCCCCTCCGGAGCCAGGCCCGGAGTTGGGGCACGATGGCGAACGCCTGGTGGCCGGGCCTGTCCCCATGGGGCCCGGCCGGGCACAGCCCGAAGAGGCAACGTGGGTCCCCCCTCCAATGGGCTCACCACCCATAGCAGGGGCCATAGAGGTCGGGTGCAATGTGAGCTGGGCGGTAGCCGAAGGCAGGGCACTTGGCGGTCCGATCCTCGGCTACAGAAGCTAGCTCTTGGGACGTGGAACGTCACCTCGCTGGGGGGGAAGGAGCCTGAGCTAGTGCGCGAGGTAGAGAAGTTCCGGTTGGATATAGTCGGACTCACCTCGACGCACAGCAAGGGCTCTGGAACCAGTTCTCTCGAGAGGGGCTGGACTCTCTTCCACTCTGGCGTTGCCAGCAGTGAGAGGCGACGGGCTGGGGTGGCAATTCTTGTTGCCCCCCGGCTCAGAGCCTGTATGTTGGAGTTCAACCCGGTGGACGAGAGGGTAGCTTCCCTCCGCCTTCGGGTGGGGGGACGGGTCCTGACTGTTGTTTGCGCTTACGCGCCAAACAGCAGCTCAGAGTACCCACCCTTTTTGGATTCACTCGAGGGAGTACTTGAGAGTGCTCCCCCGGGTGATTCCCTCGTTCTACTGGGGGACTTCAACGCTCATATTGGCAACGACAGTGAAACCTGGAGAGGCGTGATTGGGAAGAATGGCCGCCCGGATCTGAACCCAAGTGGTGTTTTGTTATTGGACTTTTGTGCCCGTCACGGATTGTCCATAACGGACACCATGTTCAAGCATAAGGGTGTCCATATGTGCACTTGGCACCAAGACACCCTAGGCCGCAGTTCTATGATCGACTTTGTAGTTGTGTCATCGGATTTGCGGCCTCATGTTTTGGACACTCGGGTGAAGAGAGGGGCGGAGCTTTCTACCGATCACCACCTGGTGGTGAGTTGGCTGCGATGGTGGGGGAGGATGCCGGACAGACCTGGCAGGCCCAAACGCATTGTGAGGGTTTGCTGGGAACGTCTGGCAGAGTCTCCTGTCAGAGAGAGTTTCAATTCCCACCTCCGGAAGAACTTTGAACATGTCACGAGGGAGGTGCTGGACATTGAGTCCGAGTGGACCATGTTCCGCACCTCTATTGTCGAGGCGGCTGATTGGAGCTGTGGCCGCAAGGTAGTTGGTGCTTGTCGTGGCGGTAATCCTAGAACCTGTTGGTGGACACCGGCGGTGAGGGATGCCGTCAAGCTGAAGAAGGAGTCCTATCGGGTTCTTTTGGCTCATGGGACTCCTGAGGCAGCGGACAGGTACCGACAGGCCAAGCGGTGTGCGGCTTCAGCGGTCGCGGAGGCAAAAACTCGGACATGGGAGGAGTTCGGGGAAGCCATGGAAAACGACTTCCGGACGGCTTCGAAGCGATTCTGGACCACCATCCACCGCCTCAGGAAGGGGAAGCAGTGCACTACCAACACCGTGTATGGTGCGGATGGTGTTCTGCTGACCTCGACTGCGGAAGTTGTGGATCGGTGGAGGGAATACTTCGAAGACCTCCTCAATCCCACCAACACGTCTTCCTATGAGGAAGCAGTGCCTGAGGAATCTGTGGTGGGCTCTCCTATTTCTGGGGCTGAGGTTGCTGAGGTAGTTAAAAAGCTCCTCGGTGGCAAGGCCCCGGGGGTGGATGAGATCCGCCCGGAGTTCCTTAAGGCTCTGGATGCTGTAGGGCTGTCTTGGTTGACAAGACTCTGCAGCATCGCGTGGACATCGGGGGCAGTACCTCTGGATTGGCAGACCGGGGTGGTGGTTCCTCTCTTTAAAAAGGGGAACCGGAGGGTGTGTTCTAACTATCGTGGGATCACACTCCTCAGCCTTCCCGGTAAGGTCTATTCAGGTGTACTGGAGAGGAGGCTACGCCGGATAGTCGAACCTCGGATTCAGGAGGAACAGTGTGGTTTTCGTCCTGGTCGTGGAACTGTGGACCAGCTCTATACTCTCGGCAGGGTCCTTGAGGGTGCATGGGAGTTTGCCCAACCAGTCTACATGTGCTTTGTGGACTTGGAGAAGGCATTCGACCGTGTCCCTCGGGAAGTCCTGTGGGGAGTGCTCAGAGAGTATGGGGTTTCGGACTGTCTGATTGTGGCGGTCCGCTCCCTGTATGATCAGTGTCAGAGCTTGGTTCGCATTGCCGGCAGTAAGTCGGACACGTTTCCGGTGAGGGTTGGACTCCGCCAAGGCTGCCCTTTGTCACCGATTCTGTTCATAACTTTTATGGACAGAATTTCTAGGCGCAGTCAAGGCGTTGAGGGGATCCGGTTTGGTGGCTGCAGGATTAGGTCTCTGCTTTTTGCAGATGATTTGGTCCTGATGGCTTCATCTGGCCAGGATCTTCAGCTCTCACTGGATCGGTTTGCAGCTGAGTGTGAAGCGACTGGGATGAGAATCAGCACCTCCAAGTCCGAGTCCATGGTTCTCGCCCGGAAAAGGGTGGAGTGCCATCTCCGGGTTGGGGAGGAGATCTTGCCCCAAGTGGAGGAGTTCAAGTACCTCGGAGTCTTGTTCACGAGTGAGGGAAGAGTGGATCGTGAGATCGACAGGCGGATCGGTGCGGCGTCTTCAGTAATGCGGACGCTGTATCGATCCGTTGTGGTGAAGAAGGAGCTGAGCCGGAAGGCAAAGCTCTCAATTTACCGGTCGATCTACGTTCCCATCCTCACCTATGGTCATGAGCTTTGGGTTATGACAGAAAGGACAAGATCACGGGTACAAGCGGCCGAAATGAGTTTCCTCCGCCGGGTGGCGGGGCTCTCCCTTAGAGATAGGGTGAGAAGCTCTGTCATCCGGGGGGAGCTCAAAGTAAAGCCGCTGCTCCTCCGCATCGAGAGGAGCCAGATGAGGTGGTTCGGGCATCTGGTCAGGATGCCACCCGAGCGCCTCCCTAAGGAGGTGTTTAGGGCATGTCCGACCGGTAGGAGGCCACGAGGAAGACCCAGGACACGTTGGGAAGACTATGTCTCCCGGCTGGCCTGGGAACGCCTCGGGATCCCCCGGGAGGAGCTGGACGAAGTGGCTGGGGAGAGGGAAGTCTGGGCTTCCCTGCTTAGGCTGCTGCCCCCGCGACCCGACCTCGGATAAGCGGAAGAAAATGGATGGAAAATGGATGGACTCAGATGAAATGTTGATTCTTTTCGCAATTTGAACGATTCGTACAATCAAAAACAATTCAAGCATAGGGCATTTTTTCTTCAAGAAAGGCTAAATGGCGCCTGGTACCCATTGAGAACAAACCAAGCTTGACCACCAGGCATATTTAACGGGCGGGATGTGAGCCAGACGTGACGTCAGTAACATCCCAGCAATAGATATGTACCATGTTTACCTTTTATAAATGGCCTCACTAAAACTGTGTGTGCTTATTGGAGGACATTTAGCTCTTAAATATCCATCGTCACACAAATAAACACACTGCAGGTGTCGCTTGGATTGAAGCTTTTAGATGCAACGTGATATCATCCGATTCGTGTTTTTGCTGATACCGGACACATATCCGATGTCAATATTGGATCGGGTCACCCGTACCTTACATTGCCCTTTACATGTTCCAGAAAAAAATGCATGTCTAATCTACATTCCCGTTGTTTTCTTCAAATACAAAACCCAAAACCATTGAAGTTGGCACGTTGTGTAATTCGTAAATAAAACAGAATACAATGATTTGCAAATCCTTTTCAACTTATATATAGACAAGCTATTTAATTTTTCGAACTGAGAAACCTTTTTTTTTTTTCAAATAATCATTAACTTAGAATTTAATGGCAGCAACAAATTCCAAAAAAGTTGGCACAGGGGCATTTTTACCACTGTGTTACATGGCCTTTCCTTTTAACAACACTCAGTAAACATTAGGGAACTGAGGAGACTATTTTTTGAAGCTTTGGAAATTTGCGCCTAGAACAATCCGGATGGTTCTTTTCCTCTTTGGTCCGAAAGACACGACGTCCACAGTTTCCAAAAAACAATTTGAAATGTGGACTCGTCAGACCACAGAACACTTTTCCATTTTGCATCAGTCCATCTTAGATGAGCTCGGGCCCAGCGAAGCCGGCGGTGTTTCTGGGTGTTGTTGATAAATGGCTTTCACTTTGCACAATATAGTTTTAACTTGCACTTACAGATGTAGCAACCAACTGTAGTTACTGACAGTGGTTTTCTGAAGTGTTCTTGAGCCCATGTGGTGATATCCTTTACACACTGATGTTGGTTTTTAATGCAGTACCGCCTGAGGGATCGAAGATCTGTAATATCATCGCTTACGTGCAGTGATTTCTCCAGATTCTCTGAACCTTTTGATGATGTTACGGACCGTAGATGGTGAAATCCCTAAATTCCTTGCAATAGCTTGTTGAGAAAAGATGTTCTTAAACTGTTCGACATCTTGCTCACGCATTTGTTCATCCTTGTTTGTGAATGACTGAGCATTTCGTGGAAGCTGCTTTTATACCCAATCATGGCATCCACCTGTTCCCAATTAGCCTCTTCACCTGTGGGATGTTCCAAATAAGTGTAGATGAGCATTCCTCAACTTTCTCAGTCTGTTTTGCCACTTGTGCCAGCTTTTTTGAAACACGTTGCAGGCATCAAATTCCAAATGAGCTAATATTTGCAAAAAATAACAAAGTTTACCAGTTTGAACGTTAAATATCTTGTCTTTGCAGCATACTTGCCAACCTTGAGACCTCCGATTTCGGGAAGTGGGGGTGGAGGGGGGGTGAAGGTGGCGTGGTCGGGGCGGGTCAGTGTTCATTTATTTACACATACTGTATACACACACATAACACTCATCTACTCATTGTTGAGTTAAGGGTTGAATTGTCCATCCTTGTTATATTCTCTGTCACTATTTTTCTAACCATGCAGAACACCCTCTCTGATGATGCATTCTGCTTCGTCTCCTTGTTGTGTGCACAGTTGTGCACTGCACTTTCTAAAATCCTTAGATGTTATTGTCACATATGCATGTACAGTAGATGGCAGTATTGTCCTGTTTAAGAGTGTCACAACATTGCTGTTTATGGCAGACACATTTTTTTTACGGTAGACGGAAACGTGACTGCTGTTGTTGTGTCTTGTTACCGCGCTGGGAGGACGTTAATGAAACTGCCTGACAATAAAGCCACATAAGAAACCAAGAACTAGGCCTCGATCATTTTACAGTTATAACATCATTGGGCAGGCACGCTGTTTATATTGTGGGAAAGCGGACGTGAAAACAGGCTGTCGACACGTCACTCAGGTCTGCCTGAATTTTGGGAGAAAATTTGTCCCGGGAGGTTTTCGGGAGAGGCGCTGAATTTTGGGAGTCTCCTGGAAAATCCGGGAGGGTTGGCAAGTATGCTTTGCAGTCCATTCAATTGAATATACAGTTGCGATCAAAAGTTTACATACACTTGTAAAGAACATAATGTCATGGCTGTCTTGAATTTTCAATAATTTCTACAACTCTTATTTTTTTGTGATAGAGTGATTGGAGCACATACTTGTTGGTCACAAAAAACATTCATGAAGTTTGGTTCTTTTATGAATTTATTATGGGTCTACTGAACATGTGACCAAATCTGCTGGGTCAAAAGTATTCATACAGCAATGTTAATATTTGGTTACATGTCCCTTGGCAAGTTTCACTGCAATAAGGCACTTTTGGTAGCCATCCACAAGCTTCTGGCAAGCTTCTGGTTGAATTTTTGACCACTCGTTTTGACAAAATTGGTGCAGTTCAGCTAAATTTGTTGGTTTTCTGACATGGACTTGTTTCTTCAGCATTGTCCACACGTTTAAGTCACAACTTTGGGAAGGCCATTCTGTGTATACTTTTGACCCAGCAGATTTGGTCACATTTTCAGTAGACCCATAATACATTCATAAAAGAACCAAACTTCATGAATGTTTTTTGTGACCAACAAGTATGTGCTCCAATCACTCTATCACAAAAAATTAAGAGTTGTAGAAATGATTGGAAACTCAAGACAGCCATGACATTATGTTCTTTACAAGTGTATGTAAACTTTTGATCGCAACTGTATATTCAATTGAATGGACTGCAAAGCACTTTTGATCGTGACCGTGGGTTGAAAAGCATTTACAAAGAATTGTATTTTGTTTTTATTAACGATTTACACAACATGCTAACTTCACTGGTTTTGGGGTTTTAGCTTAGCCAATCTTAATTATCCTAACACACAAAATGTATCAAAGTGACCGTCCTCATCCTCACTTCCATCCTCTGATACTGCCACCGTCTGACTGCACTCCATCCCTCTGGGCGCCACCCACTGGTGCTCCATTTTCTACAACCTCTTCAAGTGTTTAGCTGCCCCCTGCCCTCTGCAGTAACACAGACGGGGGACAGAGAGCCCCCACCATCCCCGGGTTGGTGAACCTTGTCAGGGCGACAAAGTGCCCGGTACTGCTTGCCTACACAGCTGGAAAATTAAGGACTTGTGGAGGGCGGAAAGGTTCAGTGCCTGCGATGATACATGGGAGGCGCGACAGAGAGGTCTCAGTGTGGCAACAAAAAAAGGAACAGACAGATTGGGGCTAGCGTGTCAGGTATTTTTTTTTTTGTCGGGATGTGAGAAATGAGAGTGTTGTTCAGAGAGGAAACACGGCACGGATGCTTGTGGTGATCCAGCTGTTCTACCCTCTAGCGAGTTAATGAGCATCACAGCATCTCCTCCGCCGTTTTATCTCTCCTCCGCACGAGCCTGTTGGCACACTCAACTATTTAGTCAACACGGCCGACGGGGCTAAAATTGAGATTCCTGCTCCGTTGGAATTGCAGCACTTGCAGCTAAAAATGGCAGACGTCGCCCAGTGTTGGTTCTCCATAAAGCTTTAAAATTGGAACGCTTAATGCCCCTCTTTTTGTTTTTCTTGTGTAACATTATACCAGCAATTCAAACCGTTGCCCTGTGGGACTGTAATACAATGCAAAATGGATTTTATTTGAGTCCTTCAAGATAAAATGCCTTTTAAAAGTTGGAGTTACAGAGTTAGCATTTAAAGTTTTTTCATCACATCATGAAAAAAGAAACAACAACTAGGCTGTTTGCAATGTTAAAAAAGGTTTGTTAATGTCCGATTCAATTTTTTTTTTGTGGGTAATAGGTAAAATGATATGGTCTCAGTTTCAACTAATGCAGTTTTTCTTCCCATATGGGCCGTGGCTGTACTCAATTGTAATACACTTGTCAACCACTTGTGGCAGTAATGACAAATTCAAACAAACAGAAGAAGTCTGACGCTAAAATCAGGGAGAAGTTTCTTAAGCGCAAAAAATATGACTAAAATGGTAAAGCTGTATTTTCATTTGCATTTCAATTTTATTAAAAGTTTATTTAAAAAACGTGTATTATTAATTTAGTTTATTTATCTTAGCACAACATAATTATATGTTAATGTCCTTGTTTATGCAGTACATTTGGTTTGTACTTATTTTTCTAATCAGCCTGACCAAAGCCTAAGGTTTACAGTATGTACTTTAGATATCATTATAGAAAGCGAATAAAATCAAGACCAAGAATACTAAATATGTGTTAATATTTGAGTGGGCTCCGGGTCCATCTGTAGTGGGAATGTTGGCCCCGGGGACAAAAAGATTAAGAACCACTCTGTGGTAAAATGTAGCAAGAAGGAAGGATTTTTAAAAATGGCTTACACTTTAATATATTGTGGGGTTGCGTGGCCTGCGGACCTGCAGCGAAGCGGGGTGTGTCAGGATCGGCTTTGAGATTATTGACAGGTGCGTAGATGACACAGCTGTGAGTGTTTGTCTGATCACCTGTCACTATGTTAAAGGCAGCAGTCGGGAAGGAGAGGAGGTTGTTGATGGTGTAGAACGATCGGGAGAAACTTGAACATGGCTGAAAAGCACAACTTATTGAAAAATAAATCATTGTTCGCAAAGATGAACACGGCTGTCATGTCTGTCGTTGGTCGTCCAGAGAACCCGGCTGCTGCCTTTAACAGAGCGACAGGTGATCAGACAAACACTCACAGCTGTGTCATCCACGCACCTGTCACTAATCTTGAAGCCGATCCTGACACACCCCGCTTCGCTGCAGGTCCGCAGGCCACGCCCCCCCACATACATGTTGATTAATATTCCTATAAATTACACAAAAAAAGCTGTGCGATTCTTTAAGCTTTAATTTGCAGTTTTTACGTATGGTAGTTTTTAACAACATGAAAAATTAAGATTTTTTAAATTATGTGTAAATATAATTTTTCTAATCAGTCTGATCTAAACCAAAGGTTTAAGTGTTGTAAAATGTAGGTTGGATATAATTATTGAATATGATTAAAATCAAGAGTAAGATTACTAATTCAGGGTTCATATTTTAGTGGCCACCGGGCTCAGCTGTAGCGGAAAGGTTGGGCCCCGAGGTCAAAAAGGTTAAGAATCCCTGAACTAATACACTTTAACTCTCTTTTTGTCCCAAAAAAAGAAAGTTGTATCGTCTTAGATTCAAGAACAAAACTTTTTTTTAGTGCAAACAAGCAGATGGCGCCCAATGACTTTCCCCTAAATGACTCAAAGGATGGACGATTTAGCAAACAACAGAGGAGGATTTATGACGCTAATTGACGATAATGGTGATCGATGAAGCAGAGGAATTACAAATAATGCTTTTCACGGGGGTTCCGCAGGGCAAATAAACGCAAGCGATTGAGACGCCAGTAAAGATGTCTATTTTTTACACTCTAATGAAGCCTGAGTCAGCCATATTTGGCGCTGGCCATCCTGCGAGCTTAATGTTGACATTCTTCTCCGATTTCCATGCAACATTTGCAAGAAAAGTGACAGTTGTGATGAATGAATTATATTCAGCTGAAGAACCACCACTGTCCCACTTCAATTGCCATTGTTTGCTGGCTACGAAGGACGCCAACAAGCTAAATGCAGAGAGACGCAATCATACTTGCCAACCTTGAGACCTCCAAATTCGGGAGATTTTGGGGGGAGGGTTGAGGTGGGCGGGATCAGGGTGGGCGGGGCTGGGGGCGGGGTCCAGGGGGGAGGAGTATATTTATAGCTAGAATTCACTGAAATTTAAGTATGTCTTATATATATTTATATGTATAAATAAAATAAATACTTGACTTTCCGTGAATTCTAGCTATATATGTGTATATATATATATATATATATATATATATATATATATATATATATATATACTCAGTGGCCTAGTGGTTAGAGTGTCCGCCCTGAGATCGGTAGGTTGTGAGTTCAAACCCCGGCCGAGTCATACCAAAGACTATAAAAAAAATGGGACCCATTACCTCCCTGCTTGGCACTCAGCATCAAGGGTTGGAATTGGGGGTTAAATCACCAAAATGATTCCCGGGCGCGGCCACCGCTGCTGCCCACTGCTCCCCTCACCTCCCAGGGGGTGATCAAGGGTGATGGGTCAAATGCAGAGAATAATCTCGCCACACCTAGTGTGTGTGTGACAATCATTGGTACTTTAACTTTAACTTTAACTTTATATATATATATATATATATTTTTTTTAATTTATTTATTTTTTTATTCTATTTTATTATATATATAAATAAAATAAATACTTGAATTTCAGTGTTCATTTATTTACACATACACACACATAACACTCCTCTCTACTCATTGTTGTATTTGACAGTGCAATGCTTTGCAACCAGTAGCACAGCCTTTGAAGGAGCGTAGGTATGGGCAGTGTAATATTCTGGATTGGAGTCAATAACCAGGCAAGGTGATGAAGTTAAGTCTCTTTACTTCATACTTCAGAACAGACTCCCTCACTTGCCGTCAGGGTACGCAATACAACGTAAACCGGTGGCCAACCAAAAAGTAACCACAGAACACTATAGTGTTCTGTGGTTACTTTTTGGTTGGCCAAGCGGACGTGACGACAGGCTGTCCTCACTCAGGTCCGCACGGACATGGAGGGGGCGTGCCTTAAGTCCGGCTGGAAATCGGGAGAAATTCGGGAGAGTGGTTGTCCAGGGTGATTTTCGGGAGAGGCACTGAAATTCGGGAGTCTCCCGGAAAATTCGGGAGGGTTGGCAAGTATGGACGCAATAAACATTTGATACACACAAATGGTATAGGTCTCACCAACAATTAATGCTAATGAATCAGAAGTTCAATCCCTGTTCATATGAAAACAATCACAATTTGTCAGGCGCATGCCAAAGCAGTAAGTGGAGTTACAACCTCCAAGAGTAAAGTCATTTTAATATGGCACTTGACACAATAGTACCTAAGGTAAATTGGAATAATACAAGTGGACTTATATATATAGGTCTCTAGACATGTAACATAAGGTGCGTCTCATGTACTATACTGTACTGCTGGGATTCTCAAACAGTGGTAGGTAGGGATGATACTCGGAACCGGTTTTCCCGGTTGTTCGATAAGAAAAGAACCGAGTCCTCGAACTCGAATCCCTTTTTGAGAACCGGTACCCGTTATCGAGACCACTATAGTAAAGAAAAAGAGTTGGTTCTTTATTCGAATCTCTGGGACCAATCCCGTCCCAACCAGAAATGCCCCGTGAGACATCACAAGAAATGACGTCACGTAGCTCAGTCATTAGGCGCAGATAGGGAAAGCAGGAAAAACAATGGACCGGAAAAAGCGCTCCAAGGTGTAATAAAGTTCAAAACAAAAGGTATAATCCAATGAATAACTTTACTGAGAGATTTGAGCAGGCTACAAACACATGACGAACACTTTTACGACCAACCGGAAACATAGCAACCAGGCTAGCAACGCACCTCCTTTACGGCAGCTGTCGTAACGTTCTTAAAGCAACCGCAGCACATACATATATATACAACATATTTCCCTTTTTCAACTTTTGTTTTTCTTTCCTTGTAAACAAAACAAAATCACACTGTATATGTGTTGTCTGTCTAATTATAAATAATGCAGACGAGGCGTGTTGGCTGAGTTCTTGACGTTTACTTTCACAGCGTGCTCATAATCTCATTCTTAGCTGCCGGGTGGCGACATGCAACAACACTTT
Source organism: Nerophis lumbriciformis (assembly GCF_033978685.3). Taxonomy (NCBI): domain Eukaryota; kingdom Metazoa; phylum Chordata; class Actinopteri; order Syngnathiformes; family Syngnathidae; genus Nerophis; species Nerophis lumbriciformis. Next base: position 30,343,831 of record NC_084554.2, on the reverse strand, counting down.
TCGGGGCTACCGCGCATGCTCGTCACTCCCGTTGCATGCTGGGTAGTGTAGTTGTTATATTCCCAAGCTCATAACATCACATCTTTCCCTCTATAAAGAAATAATGTTAACTCAATAAAGTGTATTTATTTTTGTAGCTTTAACTTTTCATTTTTACAGCATTGTAACCACATTTGCAAAGAACTTTTCTCTTCATAGAATTTTCTTTCAATAAAGAAATAAAGTGCAAAAATGTCAAAGCATCATAACAAACAGTTATGTCAAATAGCAGCAGAAGTGCACTTTTTGGAGAGCTGTATTATTTTCAGTTTTGTGCCCAAGGGACTGATTTTATTTAACACTATATTATTATTTATACACCTATAGTGATCACAGAGACAGGTTGTTTTTGTGTTACTGTATACATTTGTTTTTCTTAAAAATCCCACTTACTATACTTTGGGTAACAAAAGTCAATATTTATTTATTTTATTTTATTTTTTTAGGGGGGTAACAGTCAATATTTATTTATTTATTAGATGTTATTTTTTTCTTATATAATAAAAGTGAGCTTTTGTTAAACTAAATATTGTGTGTTTTTTTCCATATACAACAACCTATCTGGACTCGATAAGAGAATCGATAAGGAATCGGTTCGATAAGAGGATTCGATAATTGGCTCGAACTCGATAATTTCTTATCAAACATCATCCCTAGTGGTAGGCCACTCGTGGTACGTGGGCCCCACCCAATGGTATGCCATAAAATCACATGATTAAAGTACAGTGTTTTTATTTCCTATATTCAAACACTGTGTCACCGTTTAAACTGTATGTAATGTCAAAGTGAACATACTTGTTAAACAAAACATCTGCCTTTTTTTTCAATGATTACTTAGGCCTACTATGCTACTGAATTTTAATGTTGGTCATTATGGTGGTACTTGGAGAGAAAAGTGTTTTCTAAAGTGGAACTTGGCGAAAATAGTTTGAAAACCACTGCTATTCTGAAAAAGCACTTTTAGTGAGATTTTTAAAACCAGTGTTTCGAATACTTGTATTTATTTGTAGCGCTCTGTATCACTACTCAATTATTATCTTTTTTTTTTTAATTTTTTTTTTTAGATTTGCCGTGCTCACCCTCGCTCAAACACATTATAATACCATACCAACTTTATTTTGGTACTGTCTGTGTGGATGACTGACATGCTAACACACAGCTCACACGCCCCTCTCCCCCCTCCACACACACACACACACACACACACACACACACACACACACACACACACACACACACACACACACGCTGACAATGCATCGGTTTATCCCTGCAGTCACATAAAACATCAATGTTTTTTTTTTTTTTAAATGCCCACCCCTGTTATGAGATGCACAAATAAGCCACTGCACCAAACACCCATAAGTTAATAACGTCGTGTTCCGCAACCCAACGCACACGTGTGTTCTTCGACAAAAATGGAAGATGTACAGTCGTGAAAATCCAGCAGGCAGCATTTTAAAAGAACACAGGAAGTCCCATTTAATGAATATTCATGCAGGTGGCTCCAAGCATACTTGCATGTGAATTTGGAGTCAAGTCAAATGAAAGCCTCCTGTTAATCCTCACCTGCAGTGATGTTATCTCGCAGCTTTCCCTTGCCAGCGGGCGGTGTTTATTTTATGAATGCCGACACGGCGGGGAGCTTTACTGCGACTGTAATTAGCACTGCAGATAAGTCATCTTTCGTGACATATATTTGCGGAAATGTATTTAATTATCACTTAATACCGAGCATCTTAGTGCCATAGTAGCATAAAAAGTTACATTTTTGTCTGGAAGGACATCTGGGAAGAAACTATTTTTCATTTAGCTTTGACCACATGGCAGTTTGTGCCACATGTGAACCAATTTTTTCTCTTCCTACAGGTCAGCTTTTTCCCCACATTCCAATTCTCCTATCATCTTCAACCTGTAACTCTGTGATAAGATTCTGCCCAACAACTATGTACCTAAATCTGATATCTCTCAACACATTTCTTATAGTCGGAAATTAGACTTCAAAACGGGACGGGAGCTTGCACACAGGAAACGGTTTCATTACATACACTATATTGCCAAAAGTATTTGGCTACCTGCCTTTACTCACATATGAACTATCTACTAACCTACTCAGTGGCCTAGTGGTTAGAGTGTCCGCCCTGAGATCGGTAGGTTGTGAGTTCAAACCCCAGCCGAGTCATACCAAAGACTATAAAAATGGGACCCGTTGCCTACCTGCTTGGCACTCAGCATCAAGAGTTGGAATTGGGGGTTAAATCACCAAAAATGATTCCCGGGCGCGGCGCCCCTGCTGCCCACTGCTCCCCTCACCTCCCAGGGGGTGACCGAGAGGATGGGTCAAATGCAGAGGACACATCTCACCACACCTAGTGTGTGTGACAATAAGGGGCCAAGCCCAACTCCTGAAAAACAACCCCACACCATAATTCCTCCTCCACCAAATTTCAAACTCGGCACAAAGCAGTCCGAAATGTAGCGTTCTCCTGGCAACCTCCAAACCCAGACTCGTCCATCAGATTGCCAGATGGAAAAGCGGGATCTTTCCACTGCTCTAGAGTCCAGTGGCAACGTCCTTTACATCACTGCATCCGACGCTTTGCATTGGACTTGGTGATGTATGGCTTAGATGCAGCTGCTCGGCCATGGAAACCCATTTTATAAAGCTCTCTGCGTACTGTACGTGGGCTAATTGGAAGGTCACATGAAGTTTGGAGCTCTGTAGCAACTGACTGTGCAGAAAGTCTTTGCACTATGCACTTCAGCATCCGCTGACCCCTCTGTCAGTTTACGTGGCCTACCACTTGGTGGCTGACTTGCTGTTGTTCCCAAACTCTTCACTTTTCTTATAATAAAGTTGAGTTTGGAATATTTAGGAGCGAGGGAATTTCACGACTGGATTTTTTGCACAGGTGGCATCCTATGACAGTTCCACGCTGGAAATCACTGAGAGCGGCCCATTCTTTCACAAATGTTTGTAGAAACAGTCTCCATGCCTAAGTGCTTGATTTTATACACCTGTGGCCGGGCCAAGTGATTAGTATGAGGGGCCGTTAGGGACATTATTCAGAATTACCTCTTACATACACTACTGAAATGCTCTCACATAAACAACTGAAATGTTTTTCTTTTATACACACTACTGAAACACTCTTATAAACACTACTGAAATGCTCTTACATACACTACTGAAATACTCTCACATAAACAACAGAAATCTTTTTCTTTTAAACACACTACTGAAACACTCTTATAAACACTACTGAAATGCTCTTACAAACACTACTGAAACACTCTTATAAACACAACTGAAACACTCTTACATATACTACTGAAATGCTCTTATAAACACTACTGAAACGCTCTTACATATACTACTGAAACACTCTTATAAACACTACTGAAACACTCTTATAAACACTACTGAAACATTCTTACATACACTACTGAAACACTCTTATAAACACTACTGAAACATTCTTACATACACTACTGAAACACTCTTATAAACACTACTGAAACATTCTTACATACACTACTGAAACACTCTTATAAACACTACTGAAACATTCTTACATACACTACTGAAACACTCTTATAAACACTACTGAAACATTCTTACATACACTACTGAAACACTCTTATAAACACTACTGGAATGTTTTTGTCTCACGCACACACACACACGCACACACACCTGGAATTATTTTTCACTAGTATGTATAAACGCATTTCACCTGTGTGTGTGTGTGCTTTTTACACGTCCGTGTGAGAGACAACAATTTCAGTAGTATGTGTGCAAAGATTTCAGTTATGTGTATGAGTGCATCTTACCAGTGTGTATGCGAGCATTTTACCAGTGTGTGTAAGAGCATCTTACCTGTGTGTGTAAGAGCATCTTACTAGTGTGTGTAAGAGCATCTTACTAGTGTGTGTGAGCGATGTTGCATTCCGGTTCCGGTCACCAATAATCCCCGCCCTTTTTCAGACATTTTTTTTTTTTTTTTTTTTTTTTAAAGCCAAGTTGTTGACAAAATGTCTGCCGACAAGTAGCTTAACCGAGGCGGGAGCTCCACTTCATAATTTGAGGGCTTCAGCGGAGAATATAAGAACACTTTCAATGCAACAAGGGTCGGGCTGCCGCTGTGGGTCGCCCCTGCAGGACGCGGCACCTGAGCGGCCACACAGGTGCCTTTCTCCTCCCGACAGCCAAGCAGCCTGGAGCAAATGTTACCTTGCGAGTTTACACTGCAGCATCATCAAGTGCAACGTTTCAGTTCATGGACATCGAAGCAAGAGGAGGAAAAGGTAATTAGACATTATTTATTTCTAAATGATTGTTGAATCCCTCGAAATTTAAGGCGACATGGCATTGTAGTGCGCTACAATGGTAACATGTCGAAATGTGAGTCACGTCGTGGTACGTCAGTAGCTAGTCAAATACTAATGATAATGGATTACAATTATTTAGCGTTTTTGTATCGACTTGATAGGTGGTCCCCAAACTACGGCCCGCGGGCCGGTTACGGTCCACCAAAGTCCAACATCTGGTCCGCTGGAAAAAAAAAAGTTGTATTATTATTTTCAATCTGTCTTTTCTAATCCATTTTTTGGTGTCCCCTAGCCGCTCAGGCAAATCATATTGTCTAAAAATGCATTTCCCTGTATGACTTATATTGTCTTGGCTGTTTTCATGTGATCTGATTGTTACATTCTTATTCCAGAGTCACCACACAGCTGCGTGACCATTTCAACAAGGACGGGATAAACAACCTCTGGATTCATGGAACTTCTCTGCACACAAATATATTAATTGGAATATTCAATAAATTTCACATAAACATATTAAATATCCTTTTTTTTTTGCTCAAAAAAGGTTCCTTATGCCTCATTGGCATTGTTAGGCCTGTTTTAGGGGGGCTCAAGCTAAATAATTTGGGGACACTTTTTTTTTTTTTTTTTTTTTTTTTACAAATACATGCCGACATATTCATTATAAAGTGGCCCGAATATGAGTTTAAATAAATAATTATATAACCTGTCATTATTCACTCAGTTTCCCCTCACTTCATAGCGTAAGGTAGAGAGCCCCTTTAGTGCGTCGGTATCCAATCCATTCCACTTGTTCATATAGAAAATGCCCACATCACTCAAAATCCAGTCCGCATTTTCTTTGCGACCTTGCATATATATATATACATATATATATATAAGAAAAACCCAGACACCATCTTTGTAGTCATTTTTCTCCTGCGTGGACTTCCGTCTTCCTTTACAATGAGTGAAGCTGCACGAAACCTTGTGTCTGCAATTGTAAATAATTTAGTTTTTAAGTTTTGTGTTTCTGGTAGAGTCTATATAAAGTAATATACATTAGCCTATTGTTAAAATAATGAAAAAAACATCATTAAATATATTTGTTTTATTGTATTGTATTTTCAGAGGGAGGAAAAACCAAGACATTTAATATCAAATGTAAAATTAATAAATACATAAAAAGAAAAAGAAAAACAATGGTTAAAAGCCATTGTCCCGGGGAGCATTTTATTTCGTCACGTGCATTTTTTTTACCGTCCCCGGGACTACGTTAATCTCACACCCTGGAAGTTACATTTTATTGTTTGCATTATTTGTTTCAGCATTGCACTTTGAAGATGATCCCTTCTTTGACAGCTTTGGCTATAAACCTTTCTCATTTCTATTCAGACTTCCATATATATTTAATTTCCTTAACGGCTTGCCATGATATATATATATATATATATATATATATATATATATATATATATATATATATATATATATATATATATATATATATATATATATTATATATATAAGCCAAATTATCCCGATCCAGATATTACTTTAATTCAAGTAACTAACTAACGGCTTTAATTTACAACCATTTTAGTCACATATGTGCCCAAAATGTAATCTGTGCAACTTCAAAATATTTGGGAACAAACAATTATTGTATTGTGAGCTAAAGTGGTGGCATTAGCCTCTATGTTGTGAATTAATAACATAAAGGCTAATGCCATGACTTTCATTGTGTTTCAGTGTATCTTGAAGGATCATGCAAGTAATTGTTTCTTGTTGATGCTGTAAACAAAATATCACTGTGCAAAGCCATGTTTGTTGTTGTACTGAACACAGATTGAAAATAAACCGACTGAAATAATAATAATAACAATGAATTATTTATAAGTCTTTGTTAGCCGTTTGTGAAGTGTTTTGCTCGTGCGCTACGTTCGCTCACATCCTGTGCATCTCCTGGGGGCTAAGCCCCCCCTGTCCTTAAAAGCTAGTGACGCCCCTGTTATGCCTTATTATTTATATACTTTTCAATGCTTCTTGTAGTCAGACAATATATATTGTTTGTCTAAAATTATAGTTTAAGTTAATGTGTTAATATTTACACCTAGCCTAAATACAATAATCATAAGACAAAAAAAATTGTGTAGCACAAACATTTGGGACAAGTTTGGGGAGATTTTGACAAAGTGTGTATGATGGTGGGGGCTGGATGACATTACTCGTCAGAACATAAAATAACTTAAAAACCTCAACGGTAGAAACATAAATGTTTACAGCACAAACATATTGCAGTGTTATTTTGATATTTGCAATAATAAAGTGGGCAACTTCATATATGTCTGTATAACAGGTTCCTTATTTATTTATTTTTTACAAAATGTTAATTTGCAGAATACACTGCACAAGAGAAGAAAACATTTTAACAAACCTTATATATCACATATTGTTCACTGAATAAAGTGCAGAATTGAAGTGAACATGTCTATTCCATAGTTGCCATCATTTTCAAGTGGGTTCACTTGTTGAAAAATGTTCATTGTTGTCTCATTAATGTTTACATCTATGTCTGGAATTACACACCGACAAGTATTGAAAGCATATGAATAATAAGACATAAGGAACCTTTCTGAGCCAAAAAAGGTTGTTTTCAACACACTGTTGAAAATAATAATCACAATGTTTCTATGTGAAATTGATTGAATATTCCAATTAATATATTTGTGTGCAGAGAAGTTCCATGAATCCAGAGGTTGTTTAGCCCGTCCTTGTTGAAATGGTCATGCAGCTGTGTGGTGACTCTGGAATAAGAATGTAACAATCGATCACATGAAAACAGCCAAGACAATATAAGTCATACAGGGAAATGCATTTTTAGACAATATGATTTGCCTGAGCGGCTAGGGGACACCAAAAAATGGATTAGAAAAGACAGATTGAAAATAATAATACAACTTTTTTTTTTCCAGCGCACCAGATGTTGGACTTTGGTGGACCGTAACCGGCCCGCGGGCCGTAGTTTGGGGACCACTTATCAAGTCGATACAAAAACGCTAAATAATTGTAATCCATTATCATTAGTATTTGATTAGCTACTGACGTACCACGACGTGACTCACATTTCGACATGTTACCATTGTAGCGCACTACAATGCCATGTCGCCTTACATTTCGTGTGATTCTACAATCATTTAGAAATAAATAATGTCTAATTACCTTTTCCTCCTCTTGCTTCAATGTCCATGAACTGAAACGTTGCACTTGATGATGCTGCAGTGCAAACTCGCAAGGTAACATTTGCTCCAGGCTGCTTGGCTGTCGGGAGGAGAAAGGCACCTGTGTGGCCGCTCAGGTGCCGCGTCCTGCAGGGGCGACCCACAGCGGCAGCCCGACCCTTGTTGCATTGAAAGTGTTCTTATATTCTCTGCTGAAGCCCTCAAATTATGAAGTGGAGCTCCCGCCTCGGTTAAGCTACTTGTCGGCAGACATTTTGTCAACAACTTGGCTTTAAAAAAAAAAAAAAAAAAAAAAAAAAAAAATTGTCTGAAAAGGGGCAGGGATTATTGGTGACCGGAACCGGAATGCAACATCGCTCACACACACTAGTAAGATGCTCTTACACACACAGGTAAGATACTCTTACACACACTGGTAAAATGCTCGCATACACACTGGTAAGATGCACTCATACACGTAACTGAAATCTTTGCACACATACTACTGAAATTGTTGTCTCTCACACGGACGTGTAAAAAGCACACACACACACAGGTGAAATCCGTTTATACATACTAGTGAAAAATAATTCCAGGTGTGTGTGCGTGTGTGTGTGTGCGTGAGACAAAAACATTCCAGTAGTGTTTATAAGAGTGTTTCAGTAGTGTATGTAAGAATGTTTCAGTAGTGTTTATAAGAGTGTTTCAGTAGTGTATGTAAGAATGTTTCAGTAGTGTTTATAAGAGTGTTTCAGTAGTGTATGTAAGAATGTTTCAGTAGTGTTTATAAGAGTGTTTCAGTAGTGTATGTAAGAATGTTTCAGTAGTGTTTATAAGAGTGTTTCAGTAGTGTTTATAAGAGTGTTTCAGTAGTATATGTAAGAGCATTTCAGTAGTGTTTATAAGAGCATTTCAGTAGTGTTTATAAGAGCGTTTCAGTAGTGTTTATAAGAGCGTTTCAGTAGTGTTTATAAGAGCATTTCAGTAGTGTATGTAAGAGTGTTTCAGTTGTGTTTATAAGAGTGTTTCAGTAGTGTTTATAAGAGCATTTCAGTAGTGTTTATAAGAGTGCTTCAGTAGTGTGTATAAAAGAACAAGATTTCAGTTGTTTATGTGAGAGCATTTCAGTAGTGTATGTAAGAGCATTTCAGTAGTGTTTATAAGAGTGTTTCAGTAGTGTGTATAAAAGAAAAACATTTCAGTTGTTTATGTGAGAGCATTTCAGTAGTGTATGTAAGAGGTAATTCTGAATAATGTCCCTAACGGCCCCTCATAGATTAGGACACCTGATTCTCATCATTTGGATGGGTGGCCAAATGCTTTTGGCAATATAGTGTATACACACTGTGCAATTGTTTGTTAAACTAAGCTAGCGTATATTCACATATATGGTTCAGTTGTACTTTTGCATCTCACACAGCAGTACACGATCGTGGTGCGTTCAAGGAATCTTGATTAAAGTTTGAAACAGAGGCATCACATTCAAACACATTCTGGCTACTTTGTATTAAACATGATGGCAATCTATGTAAGAAAATAAAAATAAAAACGTTTCAAAAAATAAAACATAAAATATAAATGGGGGCGGGGGGGCATATCTTAGAGAGCCTTTATAACGGCGTGGCGAACTTGGTACAGTGGCCGTGCCAGCAATCGGATGGTTGCTGGTTACTGGGGTTCAATCCCCACCTTCTACCATCCTAGTCACGTCCATTGTGTCCTTGGGCAAGACACTTCACCCCTTGCTCCTGATGGCTGTGCGCCTTGCATGGCAGCTCCCGCCATCAGTGTGTGAATGTGTGTGTGAATGGGTGAATGTGGAAATACTGTCAAAGCGCTTTGAGTATCTTGAAGGTAGAAAAGCGCTATACAAGTATAACCCATTTAACATTTATTTATTTATTATAATACATTTTTAAGTGCATGTAAACATACTGAGTGGGTGTTTGTGGGCCGGTGACGATAGGTTTAAGGTGGGGTGGCACTGGCGACCCTTCAAGTGTTAAATGATAATACAATATTAATATTAAAGACCAAATTGGGGCCATGAACAAAATCTTGTTTAGGGCCACACAAAGTCTAGGGCCAGCCCTGGGTACTCTGGTCTGGACCAAAAGTGTAAGAGAAAAAAAAAGGTACTTCATATTACTTCAAATTTGTATTTTTGTTAGAGGACCAAATGGTAATGCTTTACTTGTATATTTTACTCATATTATTTTAGATCTTACCTTTTATTCCTATCTTTACCTGACCTCTGTTCTTATTGAGTCTCTTATTTTATGTTTTTATACATGACAATGTTTGTACTTTAGCGCTGTCTGGTGGAAAATTGATGGATGGATGGATGTCTCCTGTGTTGGTGAGCCAAAAACTATTTTCCAACTCGGTGGACCATAAATATCTATTCTTTTCTAGAACATATGCATCAAATAAGATGTTAATTGGACAGCTTTATGTGTGTCAAAAAAGTTACAGGATTAATTACTCTATATTTTCCTCTTAGATGTAATTCCTGTTGTCTCCGTTACAGCAATTGATGCAATCTCGTAAGAAGTATCCGCACCTTCATTGTCACGGCCATCTTGATGCCATTCACGTCTTCACAATGGGCAAAACACCAGAACACTAAGTTGATTTGGCTTTATTGTGCTGTCCTACTTTAATATTTCTAGACAATTATCACATATCTGAAAAGTCCTCTTTGAGGGCTTTCATTAGCGATATGAGTCAATATGGTTTGGTACTATGGTTGTTTCTCGTTTATCGTGGCCAAATGGTTCCAGGCCTGACCGTGGTAAACACATTTCTGTAAAGTAGGTTTCTTATTAATGCATCTTTTAAATATTTTTAGGGAGCATTAAAAACGTTTTACAACCTCTTTTTTTTATATTTAGAGCTCTGTAAACATGAAATAAGACCCATGTAGTCATCTTTACACTCGTTTCACCCAATAAAGTAGCCTTGAGTGTTCGACTGTCGGTTGCAGTACATACTAATGGCCTGGAGGATCCTCTGAACGTCATTGTCATTGGACTGGGCTTTGATGTGCTCAAACCATGGGCGTAAGTTGTCAGCCGCTGCTGTGACCATTAGCTGTGTTGTTAGCATTGCGTGTCCTGTGTTGTCATCCCACATTGCTCACAAGGCTCACCAGTGTCATGTGGAGCTGTGTTACTGATGTCAAAGATGAAGTGCATCCTTGGATCAACAGGGTTTGCCATTGTTGAAGCCAAACTTGTATATATATCGTCAGAGTCACTTTTTATACTTTTTTTTTCAGAATGCAAAATCTGGGAAGGCTCATTGTCCTCCATTCAAATTGCGCATAATCTACGGCTTTCATCTCTTATGTGTTTAATTTGGAGCGGGAGAGCCCAGCCTCATTTCATAAACAGGTTTCCCTGAAACAACAAGCCCATAATTACATTTAAATAATTTAATCACTGTGCAACTTCTCTAAAAATGAATACTCATTCATTGTTGTACTTACCCAAGATTAAAAGTTAACAGTCAACATGTTTTTTCTAAAATACTGTACAATTTTTGTTTCACGTAGTTAGCTTGGCTAACGCTAACAGCCAACTAAATGCTGCATGGAAAACACAATAAAACATGTTTTGATTCAAACTTAAAACCTAACACACCAACATGTACCAGGCGATGGCGTTAAAAGTCATGCTTGATCATCTCACGGTTGCTTTCCAGCAGTGACCTGCAGTCAGGAGAGGCAGGTGAGGCAGGGCCTCACCTGCCATCATGGAAAGAAAAAAAATGTAAAAAGAAAAATAAAATAATTAAATTGTTATATGTATTCAGTGATTATACTATAAAGTTATTTTCCATTTAACTTCACCAGTTTTATATTATTTTTATTCAAAATCGCTGAATTTTCACATTTGCCGTTCAAATACTGAGAAGAGACAGTGCGGTGATCAGCAGCCAGTTGAGGCACGTCACTCAGTTGTGCCTCAACATGGATTGCGGACTCAGCTAACTGCTGGCCTGCTGTGCAGTGAGACCGTATTGCTATATGAACTATATTATACATTACCATAGTTTAGTTAGCTGAGGTATATAATGTACAGTGTATTTTGTCAACAACTGTATGTGTGTAACGTATTTCTTGTGCTGAGCAATCATAAAACTGCTGCGAAGACGCACTGTGTGAGGCTCGCAGTAATCCCGCCTCCTGGTGCCGGTTAATGCACCCCCGCCGCAGAATGCACCCCCCAACGGGAGCGCCACACCAACCAAAGCCCACACCCAAACCCTCCACGTGCAAGACCGAATCCACCCAAAAAAAGTCACTTAACAAGAAACCAAAAAGTGCAAAAACAACAATGCTCGCGCCGGAGGAGCCGTGAACGACTGCAGGGACACAACATTAGGTACACCTGCAGACTGCAGCACGGATTTCATATTTCATTCATTCACAATTTCTGGGGAAATTGTTATAAATCCCATCTACAGCCTTTAGTCACTCTGCAGAAAAAGGCCATTAGGATTGTGTCCAATGTTCACTACAGACATCATTCAAATCCACTATTCATGGAGTTAAAGCAACTTAAACTCCACGATGTGATCAATTTTAAAACTGCTCAAATTATGTTTAGGGCATCCCAAAACTCTCTACCATCCAATATACAAAACCTATTCCAGGATACAGATGCTCACCATAGTTACAGTATAAGAGGAAACAACAAATTATATTTTCCTAAATTTAGAACAACTTTAAAATCAATGTGCATTTCAGTGCGTGGAGTCAGTCTGTGGAACAACTTAGGGGACGAGTTAAAAACCCGTTCTAACATGATTCAATTTAAAAGACTGTTTAAAAAAGAAGTACTGAAGAAGTACGAGGAGGAAAGAGAGTGATGCCCTCAGCACCGAGCGATGGGAGAGAGGTGTATGGTCAGAGAGTGTTTGGGCCTGTGTGTGTGTGTGTGTGTGTGTGTGTGTGTGTGTATGTTTTGTCTCGTCATGTCTTGTTTTATAGTAACAGTGGTACTATTGTATTGTTAGTGTACAGGAGCTTTTCTTGTTTTTGTTTGTATAGTATTGTTCTTGTATTATAGTGTTTATGTTAAATGTGGAAAGAGTGAGAGGGGTTGGGATATTATAAGCATCTGCTTCATCCAACCCCTTTTCAAGCCTTGCATAAATGTCCCTGCCAAAATGTTGAAAAAAAAAAAAAAGTGTGTGTTGTTGTACTGTGCAGGTTTGAAATAAATAATTCAATCAAAAAAATATGTCACACTAAGGGTGGCCGTATAAACAACACCAACACTGTCATAAATATGTGCCATATAGTGAAAACCACACTAAACAACAATGACAAACATATTTCGGGAGAATATTTGCACCGCAACACAACATAAACACTACAGAACAAATTTCCAGACTTCCCAGCAGCACCAACTCTTCTGGAACGCTACAATATAAACAAACGCCATTGGTGGATCTACACCTAACATCCACTGTAGTGATACCAAGTACAGTAGCGTATCTAGTCGATACTACTATGATTACATCTACATTTTTTAGCATCACAAAATCTTCTTACGTTTTTTTTTAATTTATATTATGTTTATAAACTCAGGAAATATGTCCCTGGACACATGAGGACTTTGAATATGACTAAAGTCTGATCCTGTAACTACTTGGTATCAGATTGATACCCAAATTTGTGGCATCATCCAAAACTAATGTAAAGTATCAAACAACAGAAGAATAAGTGATTATTACATTTTAACAGAAGTGTAGATAGAACATGTTAAAAGAGAAAGTAAGCAGATATTAATATTTGACAAAATAATAGAATGATAAATGACACAATATGTTACTGCATACGTCAGCAGCTAAATTAGGAGCCTTTGTTTGTTTACTTACTACTAAAATACAAGTTGTCTTGTATGTTCACTATTTTATTTAAGGACAAACTTGCAATAAGAAACATATGATTAATGTACCCTAAGATTTTTTTGTTAAAATAAAACCAATAATGTGGTCCCCTTTATTTAGAAAAGTACCGAAAACTACCGAAAAGTACAGAAATACATTTTGGTACCGGTACCAAAATATTGGTATCGAGATAACACTACTCTCGACCTTGGTGCTTATCTGTAAAAAGGCTATGCTGCAAGAAAAAAGTGTTTTTGGGTATAAAAGTGTCTCTCTCAAAATAATCCTATTGTGGGGAAATGGAACAAAATAGCAAAATAAGTGTCACTGTGTCTTTAAGAGCAACACCGAATACTCAACAAAGCATTACTTTATTTCAGCAACACTCTCCACAAAATATGCTAGCCTCAAAAGACTATATTTTTCATGAAAACACAATTCTACACACTTATGTTTGTCTCAAAGTCAGTATGGATAACCAACATTTTTCCATGTGTTGCATCATTGTGTTCCCCCCCCCCCAGTCATTCTAATATATGCCACTGTAATCCGAGCAAATAACCTCCAGTACACATTGCAGACCCCTCCCCAACTAATACAAGACACTAAACATGCTTTACGACACATAAAAGCGAGGAGACAGGTAAAAGGATTTCCATTAGTCAGCATATGCAAATGCATTTCTTCATAAGCACGAAGGATCCTATTGCTCCAGCGATCCATCAACCAAACTGCCGTTTGATGACCAGTTTGCGGTCATGCTCTCTACTTTGGCAACTTTGTGGGCACCAAATGGCAAGCGAAGGATGGCCCTTCTACTTGACATCAACCACTTTATAAATAAGACAACATTCTGAACACTCTCTTTCTGTCCTTCATGTATATCATCTCTGAGGCGGCCATATGGTTTATGAGTGTGTTGGTGTGCACGCAGGCACTAAAGCTCACTCAATTCCTTTAAGGGGTGATATGTATTCGTTTGGGGTGTTAGTCAAGGCTTTTTTCGCAGCATATCATTCGATGTCAGAGCGAGTTGCTGAAAACAAACTAATATGCTTCCACCTCTGCTCTCACTCTTTCGTTCCGTTCATCAAAAGCCACCCTTTCTTTTTCTATCACCTCTTCCCTATTACCTCAGTTGGTAGAAAAGCACAATGTTTTTATGCTAATAAAACCGATTTTGTGATATACAATTAACCCTAAAGCAACACATTATGCCATCTTGCTCTACAAATATTATCCACACTGGCTTCACTTTTTTCCACATTTCATTGTGATCCAGATTTATTCCAAAATGGAATACATTCATTTTTGTCCTCAAAATTCTACAGACAATACACCATAATGAGAATGTAAAAAGTGTTTTAAATTTTTGTTTTCAAATTTATTAAAAGCCTTTACTCAATACTTTGTTGATGCACCTTTGGCAGCGATTTCAGACCCAAGTCTTTTTGAATATGATGCCACAAGCTTGGTACACCTATCTTTAAGCAATTCCGTCCATTCTCCTTCCAACCTTTTTATTTTGCAGCACCTCACAAGCTCCGTCAAGTTGGATGGGAAATGTTGGTTTTCATCCAGGATGTCTCTGTACATTGCTGCATTCATCTTTCCCTCTATTCTGACTAGTCTCCCGGTTCCTGCCACTGAAAAACATCCCCACAGCATGATGCTGCCACCACCATGCTTCACTGTAAGGATGGTATTGGCCTGGTGATGAGCGGTGCCTGGTTTCCTCCAAACATGACGCCTGACATTCATGCCCAAGAGTTCAGTCTTTGTCATCAGACCAAAGATTTTTGTTTCTCATAGTCTGAGAGTCTTTCAGGTGCATTTTGGCAGATGTTTTACTAAGAAACGGCTTCCGTCTGGACACACTACCATGCAGGCCTGATTGGTGGTTTGCTGCAGAGATGGTTGTACTTTTGGAAGGTTCTCCTCGGTCCACAGAGGAATGTGACCATTACCTCCCTGACTAGACTAAGACGAATGCAGTAATATACAAAGACATCCTGGATGAAAACTAACGCCTTCAATCCAACCTGATGGAGCTTGAGAGGTGCTGCAAAGAGGAATGGGTGAAACTGGCCAAAGATAGGTGTGCCAAGCTTGTAGCATTGTATTCAGAAATACTTGAGATTGTAATTGCTGCCAAATGGGCATAAACAAAGTACTGTGGAAAGGCTGGTAATACTTGCGTACATGTGATTCTAATTTTTTTTTTATAAAAAAAAAAAAAAAGCAAAAAAAAACATGTTTTCACATTGTCGTTATGGGGTATTGTCTGTAGAATTTTGAGGACAAAAATGAATTTATTTCATTTTGAAATAAGGCTGTAACATAACAAATTGTGGAAAAAGTGAAGCTCTGTGAATACTTTCCGGATGCACTGTATATCAGTGACGGGCGGTCACGGAAAGAAAAAAAATGTAAAAAGAAAAAAAAAAAATTAAATTGTTATAAGTATCCAGTGATTATACTATAAAGTTATTTTCCATTTAACTTCACCAGTTTTAGATTATTTTTATTCAAAATCGCTGAATTTTCACATTTGCCGTTCAAATACTGAGGAGAGACGGTGCGGTGATCAGCAGCCCGTTGAGGCACGTCATTGCGTTGTGCCTCAATATGGATTGCGGACTCAGCTAACTGCTGGCCTGCTGTGCAGTGAGACCGTATTGCTATATGAACTATATTACACATTTCCATAGTTTAGTTAGCTGAGGTATATAATGTACAGTGTATTTTGTCAACAACTGTATGTGTGTAAAGTATTTCTTGTGCTAAGCAATCATAAAACTGCTGCGAAGATGCACTGTGTGAGGCTCACAGTAATCCCGCCTCCTGGTGCCGGTTAATGCACCCCCGCAGCAGAATGCACCCCCCGACGGGAGCGCCACACCAACCAAAGCCAACACCCAAACCCTCCACGTGCAAGACCGAATCCACCCAAAAAAATTCACTTAACAAGAAGCCAAAAAGTGCAAAAACAACAATGCTCGCGCCGGAGGACCCGTGAACGACTGCAGGGACACAACATTAGGTACACCTGCAGATTGCAGCACGGATTTCATATTTCATTCATTCACAACTCCTCCAACACGAACACTACTGTTCCCGCACTTATAAGTAAAGGTAAGACCATAATAACGTTTTTTTAATTAAATGTGCTTTTTTGTGTGCTACAGTTTGTATGTGTAAAGTTAAAGTTAAGTTAAAGTACCAATGATTGTCACACACACACTAGGTGTAATGAAATTTGTCCTCTGCATTTGATCCATCCCTTGATCACCCCCTGGGAGGTGAGGGGAGCAGTGGGCAGCAGCGGCGCCACGCCCGGGAATACTTTTTGTTGATTTAACCCCCAATTCCAACCCTTGATGCTGAGTGCCAAGCAGGGAAGAATGCTGTTATGAGCTTTTAAACATAACCCGTTAACTGCTGCCAATCAAATGGTGAATAAGATACTCTTTAGGGTTCATATGTTTGTAAATCTGACTGTGATGAAGTCAGTGCCTCACCAGCCATCAACCTTACCGCACGTCACTGCTGTATATACATTTTTTTTCCACTTTAAGGATCAATATTAGTAGTCAGTATATATATTATTACACAGATGAGTTAATGCTGAGCAACATTTTCATTTTCATACAAAAAAAAAATCTCACAAAAGACAACCAGCTCATGGCGGAAAACCGCTAATAATGGGTGCACCCTTAATAAGCCCTAAAAACGCCTATTTTTGATTCTTTAAATGTTATACAGGTGGTGTTCGTTTTACGGCGTTTCATGTTACGCCCTTCCAAGGTTACGAAAGTGTGCCCATAACTTGAGTACATCTTAAATTTAGACCATACATATGAGACTTGCTCAAACACTAGTTAAAGCGCACTGCGGAAGAGCGCTTATTAGTAAACTCTTTACACTTCGCTGCGTCTCTGAAGCATTATGCAGGCTCTTCTGCCGACAGAGTGCCAAGGAAAACGTAAGCAATCATCATAGGGCAGCATAGCTCGGTTGGTAGAGCGGCCGTGCCAGCAACTTGAGGGTTGCAGGTTCGATTCCCGCTTCCGCCATCCTAGTCACTACCGCTGTGTCCTTGAGCAAGACACTTTACCCACCTGTTCCCAGTGCCACCCACACTGGTTTAAATGTAACTTAGATATTGGGTTTCACTATGTAAAGCGCTTTGAGTCACTAGAGAAAAGCGCTATATAAATATAATTCACTTCACTTCACATAGAATATAAATTACACATAATACAAAGTTCAGAAAGAGAAACTGACTTGTGGGACAGTGCCATCAAACATGTTCTATTTAAGCAAATTTAAAAAATACATAATTTTAAGCAGACAAAGTAAATCCACAAACATGCAAGAACCACAAATAGATGGCAATTTACTGTATAAACATTTGTATTGATACTTTTCCTGTTTAAATAAATACATTCAGGCTATATATACTGTATTTCAAATATTTAAATATTTAAAACTCTTTACAGACCAGCGTGTTTACATAGCGCCACATTTTTTAACATACACACAAACCTCAATAGAAACACACAGTGATGGGTACCGAATTCAGTGCTATTATCGGCATTATTGGCACCCATAAAATTGTGTTGGTACTACTGGGCATCGATTCATGTGAACTCAAACGATGCCATATTTCCATACTTTGTTGTTTGCACGTGAAGTCACACCCGGTTGCAGACTTGGCAGGCAAACAAGCACTCAAGCAGCACAAAGAGTGAACTCAGACAAACTACCTCGAGGTAACAATACAAGTTTCAATGCCAACAAAGCAATTATGCCTGATAGAAAACAATAACAGATAGTAAAATGCCACTTTCCAAAACATTCTTAGCTCAATGCTTATTCACATTGGATTTGCTATAAACATGCTACCGATTGGCATTAGACAAGAGGCACATTACAGTCAAAAAACTTATGTGTAATAAGTACACAACTTACAGTGTAAACACTTTTTAGGACGCTGCATAAGACGGTGCATAAGATTAGGTTCAGCTTCATGGCAAAGACTACTCCCATCTAACGTGTTGTAATTTAAACTGCATGCAAAGTCTACTATATCAGTGTTTTCATTGTTGGGTCGCAACTGCTCCCTGTCTGTCCTTCAGCTGTGATCCGCATTGGCTGCCGCAGTACTTAGTTGTAATACACTTTTCCTCCACTTGTGGCAGTAATGACAATCTCAATCCCAGAGCCCTGGATAGAGAGAGTATGGCCAATACGGTTTAAAAGTTGGTAGCAAACATGGGTCACTGTAGTCAGGTGAGGGGCTTTTGACAAATCATTTAGGAGATACTCTGGCCATACTCTCTCGGTCAAAAGCCCCTCACTTGACTACAGGGCGCCATGTTTGCTACCAACTTTGAAACAGAGTTGGCCATACCCTCCCTATAAACAAACAAGAAGTCTGGAGCTAAAACCAGAAAAGTTTCTTAAGCGCAAACAATATGACTTAAGTGGTGAATCTGTATTTTCATTTGCACTTTCATTTTATTGACAGTTTAGTTAAGAAACATATTGATTGATTGATTGATTGATTGATTGAGTTTAGTTAATTTCGAACATGAACACACTTACAGTATTATACATCACACTCAATTTCATATCATTTCTCTTTACATCATGTCCGAAAAGGAGTAGGAAGACACAAAGCTTATTTAATCCTACCCCTTTCCCACTTCAGAGCGTTTACAAATACATATGTTCATTTACTGTCTTCTTTTTGTAACACTATTACATCAGTGAATGATTAAAGGGGAACATTATCACCAGACCTATGTAAGCGTCAATATATACCTTGATGTTGCAGAAAAAAGACCATATATTTTTTTAATCGATTTCCGAACTCTAAATGGGTGAATGTTGGCGAATTAAACGCCTTTCTATTATTCGCTCTCGGAGCGCCTTTCTATTATTCGCTCTCGGAGCTTCCGCCATTTTCTCAAACACATTACAAACACCGAGTCAAATCAGCTCTGTTATTTTCCGTTTTTTCGACTGTTTTCCGTACCTTGGAGAGATCATGCCTCGTCGGTGTGTTGTCGGAGGGTGTAACAACACGAACAGGGACGGATTCAAATTGCACCAGTTGCCCAAAGATGCGAAAGTGGCAAGAAATTGGACGTTTGTTCCGCACACTTTACCGACGAAAGCTATGCTACGACAGAGATGGCATAGAAGAATATCGACCCTAGCTTCCCTGGCCTGCTGACATCAACTCCAAAACTGGACAGATCAGCTTTCAGGAAAAGAGAGCAGATGAGGGTATGTCTACAGAATATATTACTTGATGAAAACTGGGCTGTCTGCACTCTCAAAGTGCATGTTGTTGCCAAATGTATTTCATATGCTGTAAACCTAGTTCATATTTGTTAGTTTCCTTTAATGCCAAACAAACACATACCAATCGTTGGTTAGAAGGCGATCGCCAAATTCGTCCTCGCTTTCTCCCGTGTCGCTGGCTGTCGTGTCGTTTTCGTCGGTTTCGCTTGCATACGGTTCAAACCGATATGGCTCAATAGCTTCAGTTTCTTCTTCAATTTCGTTTTCGCTACCTGCCTCCACACTACAACCATCCGTTTCAATACATTCGTAATCTGTTGAATCGCTTAAGCCGCTGAAATCTGAGTCTGAATCCGAGCTAATTTTGCTATACCTTGCTGTTCTATCCGCCATGTTTGTTTGTATTGGCATCACTATGTGACGTCACAGGAAATTGGACGGGTGTATATAACGATGGTTAAAATCAGGCACTTTGAAGCTTTTTTTTAGGGATATTACGTGATGGGTAACATTTTGAAAAAAACTTTGAAAAATAAAATAAGCCACTGGGAACTGATTTTTAATGGTTTTAACCCTTCTGAAATTGTGATAATGTTCCCCTTTAATACAGCAGTTCTTGCAATAGATAATTAAGTCAGCCATGATTGACATACTGAGATGAAGAATATCCCATATTCATTATTAATTTAGTTTAATTATTTTAGCACTACATCATTGTATGTATTTTTTGTTGGATATTTATTTATGAGTGCCTTCTAACGCAGTATATTTGGCTAGTACTCATTTTTTTAAGCAGCCTGACCTAAGCCTCAGGTTTTTGTGTGAAATAAATCATCTTTGTGAGCAACACATGGTTTCATAGCATTTGACAAGGTTGTAAACTGTAGGATAGATATCATTTTTGAATATGAATAAAATAAAGAGTAAAAAAATCCAAAAATCAAGAATCCCTGTACTATATAATACTTGCAAATGAGAATCAGAAAAGTAAGAAATCAATAATTGGGCAGTACATTTATCATTATGATCCCACTGTTGAATGTTAACTAAAGCAGTTGGATTTATTATTAAACAATTAACATTTATTAACACACATAAGTACCAAAGATTAATACCATTGAGCACTGGTATTACCAGGTATTGGGAATTGGTACCATATTGATTAAAATATGACAAGTACCCATACCTAAACGCAGTTATTTTGATGCACGCTATACATTGGAAAAGATAGCTCAATCAGGCGGTCAGATGTGGGAATAAAAAAAATTAAAGCTTCTAGTCCAAATTAAAGTGTGAGCAAAAATTATTACATTTATTTATGTTAAGATTCACTATATTGCCAAAAGTATTTGGCCACCCATCCAAATGATCAGAATCAGGTGTCCTAATCATATGGCCCGGCCACAGGTGTATACAATCAAGCACTTAGGTATGGAGACTGTTTCTACAAACATTTGTGAAAGAATGAGCCGCTCTCAGGAGCTCAGTGATTTCCAGCGTGGAACTGTCATAGGAAGCCACCTGTGCAGCAAATCCAGTCGTGAAATGTCCTCGTTCCTAAATATTCCAAAGTCAACTGTCAGCTTTACTATAAGAAAATGGAAGAGTTTGAGAACAACAGCAACTCAGCCACAAAGTGATAGGCCACGTAAACTGACAGAGAGGGGTCCGCGGATGCTGAAGCGCATAGTGCAAAGAGGTCAGCATTTTTCTGCACAGTAAGTTGCTACAGATCTCCAAACTTCATGTGACCTTCCAATTAGCCCACATACAGTACGCAGAGAGCTTCATGGAATGGGTTTCCATGGCCGAGCAGCTGCATCTAAGCCATACATCACCAAATCCAATGCAAAGCTTCCGATGCAGTGGTGTAAAGCACGGCGCCACTGGACTCTAGAGCAGTGGAGACGCGTTCTCCGGAGTGATGAATCACACTTTTCCATCTGGCAATCTGATGGACGAGTCTGGGTTTGGAGGTTTCCAGGAGAACGGTACATTTCGGACTGCATTGTGCTGAGTGTGAAATTTGGTGAAGGAGGATTTATGGTGTGGGGTTGATTTTCAGGAGTTAGGCTTGGCCCCTTAGTTCCAGTGAAAGGAACTTTGAATGCTCCAGGATACCAAAACATTTTGGACAATTACATGCTCCCAATCTTGTGGGAACAGTTTGGAGCGGGCCCCTTTGTCTTCTAACGTGACAGTGCACAAAGCAAGGTCCATAAAGACATGGATGACAAGGGTCTGGTGTGGATGAACTTGACTGGCCTGCACAGAGTCCTGACCTGAACTATATAGAACACCTTTGGGATGAATTAGAAAGGAGACTGAGAGCCAGACCTTCTCGACCAATGCACTTTTGGAAGAATGGTCAAAAATACCTATAAACACACTCCGCAACCTTGCGGACAGCCTTCCCAGAAGAGTTGAAGCTGTAATTGCTGCAAAAGGTGGACCCACATCATATTGAACCCTATGGGTTAGGAATGGGATGGCACTTCAAGTTCATATGTGACAGGTGGTTCATATGTGGCAGGTGGCCAAATACTTTTGGCAATATAGTGTATATGTGGAATCAAAAAAGAAATTTTCAATGTTTTGAATAAGATGTTTTGTGGATTAGTTTGCATCAACATAGTGCAGTAATTTATGATGGCTTAGAGATTGAAGTGCATGTTTATAAGATCTCAGCTAAACATCAGACTGCATTCTAAACCAATTGGGCTCTTGCTATGCCCTGGACAAATAACCCCTGAAAGAAACCCAATTTAAACATTAAAAACAAGGAGAAAAAAAATCCCTGTTGAGAAGTGCAAACTAGAAATAAGATAGAAAAAAAAGAGTGCCCTTGCAAACTCTGCAGGGTGCTGACTTAATGTAGCATACAGTGATGCGCCTTAGTTGTCGACACAAGGACCTGTGTGTCTAGAAGTGGTAATTGTCGCACTCAGGTAGTGCAAAGGAAGGCGCACAACTCTGTCAACACAACATATGACTGCATTACCCGGAGCAACGACGCATCGCAAACAGCCGATGGTGGGGGTGTAAATGACTTGTGTGCCATTGTGTGACACATCCTGCTTTCTTGGCTAGACTTTGGAACAAATTCACCTTCACACGGTTGCAGAAAGGTTGCCAGCCAATTTTAGCAGTTCATTTGCTGTGTTATATATAAATTCCGAAGCGGGAGAAGACTCCGCCGTTAGGGGGTCCGCACACTGCCTGTAACCATCAGTGCACTGGAAGCTGGAGAAAATAGAATGGATTCCTAATGTTAATTAGCATCTTTGCTATAGAGGGGTGGAGAAAAGTTCTCAAATATAATAGCGCTTGTTCCCTCCCTTCATGCCTGAAGTACCTGCACAAATTAATGACACTGTAGTAAGAACATTAGTCGGGTAATGGAAGCCGCGCAACAACGTGTGGCCCCAATAGGCCAACATAAACGGGTATCGCGGCAAATATAAAGGGATAGTTAAACTTAACGGCGCAATTCCAGACGGTTAGAAGCCGATGACACGCTTCTTGTTGTTATCTCGGAGAATACCAAAGAAAACAAGTCTGGGTAGACCTGAGGGTCGCGCAAAAGCAGCAGAAGAACCAACTGTGAGCTGGATTTCATGAAATTGAATAAAGAGATGGAGCAACTGTGTTTTTTAGGAAAACCTATATTTTTGTAGTAATCTGCAAGCATATTTACCCCGAGTATGGGATATATGAAATGCTTTTATTAGTTTAAGAGATTAAATATTTACAAGGCTGTAATCTGATTTTAATTACTTTATGACTCGGCCCATAAACCTCTGAATGGCACCACCATGTGTTTTTATGAATTCAAACTTTACTATGTGATTATTTTTTCTCGGATCTTCCTCCCAGCCAAAGCTCTGTTTAAAAGTGTGCGGGGGACGGGAGGAAGATAACTTGTGAATTCTGCACCTCTCGTGCATTTGAAGAAGGTTAATGACGAACACGGAAACAAATGAGAGCAAACAATAAACAGCGGTGCATAAACACAACCTCATTATCCTCCGTGGCCGACTGGATGTCGTACCAAAAAGACGGACGTATGAGCGTCCGTTTTTCTGCACACGGACGTGCGCTAACTGTTCAAGCACCAACTTGAACACCGATATACCTCATTGAAGAGAAACCCAACATGTTGCTAGGCTGATCACATGCTGAATGTAACTGCATCCCCTGCAGTAAATGTGTCCTAAGATTATTAGGGACATTCCACTGAATTATGCCATTTGCATCCCCAGAAAAAAAAAAAAATAACAAAAAAAAAAAAAAATAAAAAGTTAAAATTCACACTTAAATGGGCCCCTCTAATGCTGAGAATATTGGCACTTATTTCATAGTTCTGGATCTAAAAATGATGTCTACAGGTAAAACTCAACCCCAAAATAGTCACAGTATTTTAGACTTTTAGCTAATTCTTGAGGGCGGGCATGCATCAGTCTGCTGTCGACACATACAGTAAGAAGGGAATGTATGGCCCCATTCGTCGCAATTTACCTGACACATGAAATGTGATGAAATTTGGGGTGGGGTTGGTGGGGGGGAACTATCCACCTTAACCTCCAGACGGCAGTAAAGTGTCAAATATCTTAAAATGTGTTTTGTGGCAATTCCAACTTTGACCACAGCATGAGTTCCTATGTAGAGTGGCGCTTTCCATCATTTTCAGCAGACTGCATTGCAAAATTATTAACGCACTCACGCGAGATCCACCCAGGATGGGAGCCATAATCGCTCGAGGCAAGTTAATCTTGCGTAGTACGTGTTTTTGGTAGCATCTTCACGAAGAATCATGTTATTTTTGGCCAGAATTTGAAGGAATGCTCAAATACACTACAGTATATTGCCAAAAGTATTTAGTCAAATCACTTGGCTCGGCCACAGGTGTATACAATCAAGCACTTAGGCATGGAGACTGTTTCTACAAACATTTGTGAAAGAATGAGCCGCTCTCAGGAGCTCAGTGATTTCCAGCGTGGAACTGTCATAGGATGCCACCTGTGCAACAAATCCAGTCGTGAAATTTCCTCGCTCCTAAATATTCCAAAGTCAACCGTTGGCTTTATTATAAGAAAATGGAAGAGTTTGGGAACAACAGCAACTCAGCCACCAAATTGTTGGCCACGTAAACTGACAGAGAGGGGTCAGCGGATGCTGAAGCGCATAGTGCAAAGACTTTCTGCACAGTCAGTTGCTACAGAGCTCCAAACTTCATGTGACCTTCCAATTAGCCCACGTACAGTACGTAGAGAGCTTCATGGAATAGGTTTCCATGGCTGAGCAGCCTCATCTAAGCCATACATCACCAAATCCAATGCAAAGTGTCGGATGCAGTGGTGTAAAGCACGTCGCCACTAGACTCTAGAGCAGTGGAGACACCTTCTCTGGACTGATGAATCACACTTTTCCATCTGGCAATCTGATGGACAAGTGTGGGTTTGGAGTTTGCCAGGAGAATGGTACATTTTGGACTGCATTGTGCCGAGTGTGAAATTTGGTGGAGGAGGAATTATGGTGTGGGGTTGTTTTTCAGGAGTTGGGCTTGGCCCCTTAGTTCCAGTGAAAGGAACTTTAAATGCTCCAGGATACCAAAACATTTTGGACAATTCCATGCTCCCAACCTTGCAGGAACAGTTTGGAGCGGGCCCCTTCCTCTTCCAACATCACCGTGCACCAGTGCACAAAGCAAAGTCCATAAAGACATGGATAACAGAGTCTGGTGTGGATGAACTTGACTGGTCTGCACAGAGTCCTGACCTGAACCCGATAGAACACTTTTGGGATGAACTAGAACGGAGACTGAGAGCCAGGCCTTCTCGACCAACATCAGTGTGTGACCTCACCGATGCGCTTTTGGAAGAATGGTCGACAATTCCTATAAACACACTCCGTAACCTTGTGGACAGCCTTCCCAGAAGAGTTGAAGCTGTAGTAGCTGCAAAAAATGGACCAACATCATATTGAACCCTATGGGTTAGGAATGGGATGGCACTTCAAGTTCATATGTGAGTCAAGGCAGGTGGTCAAATACTTTTGGCAGTATAGTGTATGTCTGCCAGATGCATTGTTGCAGGTTGTAGCATTACAACTAAAAGAAGGGGTCAGCCTAAATACATTACCAAACGATAGAAATAAAAGAAAAGTATGGACTTCACCAGTCAATTGACTCACACAAAATGGGGCTAAGCAAGCAAGAGTAGTATAATTTGCAGGCATCTTTTTAATAAATCTGATTTTGAAGAAGAAGGGTTTTGGTTGTAGTTTGGCTGGAAAAATGTCAAACACTAATCTGGAGCAACCTCAAAGGGAGAAAGACTGAGTCAGAACTTGCAGAAAAACAGACAAGCACAATCAGCACTCATAAATGAGAGCATAAACATTAAAGGAGTTGAAGTTTTTTTTTGTTGTTATATTTGCTTTAATAAATGCAAACTGAAGTGTTATTTTGGTACAAATGATTGTTGTTACATCACAATCAACGCTATGCTATGTGGCAAAAAAAAAGCGTCGTAACGTGTGCATTTGAGTATGTGTGGGTGTTTTTGCACGTGCGTGCATTAATCTAACAGCTTTCTGAAATTAGCCTAAAACAAATGGCTTTTCTTACATGTTTAATTTGGTTTTAAGTTAATATGCAGACTTAAAGCATTCACTTTAAGACATCACTCAGTTGTAATAAATAAAAAAAGAAAATTAAGTCAGTGTAGTGATTTCCATATCAAATGTATTTAGATGCATATCTTATTACATTACAAAAATATTTAATATATGTGTAAGTACATATATATATATGAATCTTTGTGTGTCCCACGATTTGATTCAATATCGATTCGATTCAAAATCGTTTTTTTCTTCAATTCAACACGATTCTCGATTTAAAAACGATTTTTTTCCGATTCAAAACGATTCTCTATTCATTCAATACATAGGATTTCAGCAGGATCTACTCCAGTCTGCTGACATGCAAGCACAGTAGTAGATTTTTGTAAAAAGCTTTTATAATTGTAAAGGACTGTCAAGACTAAGACTATGGTGTGGTTTGTTTTCCCGTGGTGCAAATCAACTGGACCGGACATGGCGTGGCATGTTTAATTTTACTCAAAAAAAGGAACAAACAAAAGGCGCTCACAAGGCGGAGGTATAAACTTAGCGTATAAACATAAACTAGCACAAAGGCAGAACTATGGACATAAAACCAAGAAAACACTTACTGTGACGTGAACAGGACAGCATGAACTATGAAATTGCATGAAGCAAGAGTGTCAGGGGTACAGAGCATGAATGTGCAATGTCGCCAGGCTTACTGCCTGGCAACTACAGGCTTAAATAGTGGTGACGCGATTAACAAGTGCGTGAGTCCAAATGAATCAGGTGCGTGACATAAAGACAGGTGAAAACTAATGGGTTGTCATGGAAACAAAAACAAACAAGAATATATATATATATATATATATATATATATATATATATATATATATACATATATATATATATATATATATATATACATATATATATATATACACACACATAATATATATATATACACATACTATATATATATATATATATATATATATATTTTTTTTTTTTTTTTTTTTTTTTTGCCGAATTCGTCCCTCGAGTCAAAACGTTTGAACCTCCCTGGTCTGAATGATATCCACGTTTAATTTACACAGCAGTCACCATTGTTACAGACCTTTGATGACAGTTTTGTCTCCATGGACACTGTGGATGCTCCCTTTGACTGCTGGTGAGTCAACCATTCTTATTCTGCAAATGTGCAGTTCTTGCTAAATCCTGCCAAACGATAACAATTTCAAAAGACTACCATTTATTTTTACATGTTGAATAATATTTGCTGGTACGGAACGGAGGCTTACAAACAAGAAGGGAACAAGTCGCTGTTAGACAATTACAAGAAATTCTGGAAGCTTCTAAATGAGCAATGTCACTAACGGCACTATACTATAATTCCCATTTAACGCTTCATTTAGCTCACCAACACTGTCCCTAGTGTAATATAATTGTGTGTGTGTGTGTGGGGGGGTATTCACAGTGGAAATTCCGTCGACAGACTCATTTGATTAAAGCTGACAGCTATTTTATGGAGGGAAATTTTGGGTAAATGATTTTTCCTGGCCCAACTTTTCAGTCACTGTAGATCGTAATTGGATTTCCCTGACTCGTAAGGTAGTGAATTAGGAGGAAACTAGTCAATGAAGGGCGGCTGCGTGTGTTGAGAGTGGAAAATCCCGATTAATACAGTGCGTGTCTTTTGCTCATTGACAGGTATAATGTCATCCTGCAATAGAGGTTAATTGCAAAGTTGAAAGCGCAGCACTAAAATCCTGTTATCAATATCACTTTTGACCTACTCTATCAGGAATATAGACGTACTTGCACACACACACACACACACACACTATGAGCAAACACACACCGTCCTCTCAGTCGCTCTAATTGCTGCAGCGTCTTGTCTTTATGAAGCAATTCCCGGCCTTTTGCGTGTTTGTGATGCCAGTGTATGCTCGTGTTTACGACCGCAGGAGAGCGGTGGAAAGTGGATCTGACAACAGGCGTGTTACAGACTGAGCAACAATAAACCTCAGCTTTCTTCTAATACACATTAGATTAATTATCAGCATCAGTTTCTAAAAGCCTCTTAGAACGCCGTAACACTCGGTCAAAACCTTTTACAAATCCTCCTTTTTACAAACCACTAATCCAAACCAAACTGACTCAAAGCACTTCACACTGTAGTCAAATCCAAACACAAACGGATGTAATCAGAGTTAATCTAGCTGCAACTGGCATGATTTCCACTTGAGCACATTTGTGTACACTAGTGTTGTAACGATACCAATATTTTGGTACCGGTACTAAAATTATTTTCATACTTTTCGATACTTTTCTAAATAAAGGGGACCACAAACAAATTGCAATATTGGCTTTATTTTAACAACAAATCTTAGGGTACATTAAACATATGTTTCTTATTGCAGTTAAGTCCTTAAATAAAATAGTGAACATACGAGACAACTTGTCTTTTAGTAGTAAGTAAACAAACAAAGACTCCTAATTAGTCTGCTGACGTATGCAGTAACACATTGTGTCATTTATCATTCTATTATTTTGTCAACATTATTAAGGACAAGTGGTAGAAAATTAATTATTAATCTACTTGTTCATTTACTGTTAATACCTGCTTACTTTCTCTTTTAACATTTTCTGTCTACACTTCTGTTAAAATGTAATAATCACTTATTCTTCTGGTGTTTGATACCTTCATTAGTTTTGGATGATACCACACATTTGGGTATCAATCCGATACCATTACAGGATCAGGCATTGGTCATATTCAACGTCCTCATGTGTCCAGGGACATATTTCCTGAGTTTATAAACATAATATAAATTTTTTTTAAACTAAAGAAGATGTTGTGATGCCAAAAAATATCGACGTAATCATAGTAGTATTGACTGGATACGTGCCTGTACTTGATATCCTTACAGTGGATGTCTGGTGTAGATCCACCAATGGCGTTTGTTTACATTTAAATGCCGGTGAGCTACGGTGTGTAGTGAAGCATGTTTAGCTATTCCTCGTCCGGCAGTGATGATGGTACGTGTAAGAAACTTACTTTATTTGTCGCCATGGAGACCAGGATTCGTGATTTAGAAGTAGCTAAAACACTGTTGACGTCGGATGGACTTTAAAAACTAGCTAGCTAGCCATGTCTTAAAGCACCTTTTCCGTTTCAGTGTTATAACTTCACCTTTATCGTCAGTTTTCAAGCCAAAATGCGTCCATTCTCCCTTTTCTGTTTACACACTGTGTCTGCTTGTAAGTACTGCGTGTGTGTGCGCTGCCCAACATGCTCCTCTGCTTGTAAACCAGCAATGTCATGACGTGACTTCGACGCGGGCGCGGGGGGGTGCGGGACCGGTACGTTTCAGAGACGGTATAGTACCGAAAATTATTCATTAGTATCGCGGTACTATACTACCGGTATACCGTACAACACTAGTGCACACTAGAATCAATTTGCGATTCTTTGACCGCCACATCTAAGATCCATTGCCCTATATTTAATGCATTTCACAGTAAAACATGACAATTTGATACCAACGCAAGCGCTTTTAGCAGTACCTGGCGTGTTGAGCAGCCTGGACATGCGGCAACTGTACGTGATCTGTTGCTCGCAGTGTTCGGCGCTGGTGGTGATCGCTGTCACCTGCAAGCACAACAAGCAGAAATATACATATATCAAATACACCCATTTAATGTATTCAATAGAGCTGGGACAATGAAAGCATTTAACAAGACAGAAAGGGCTTAATTAAAAATAGGGTGTATGCCACTCAATCTCTTTGGTGGAGCATACCAGTCATAACAATATGAGAATATAGTAGAAATAAGCAGTGTATTTTGGTAAAATTCTACTATTTTCCGGCGACATGAGCTACATGACCTCCAGATCTATGCACTGTACACCTATATTATTGTAAGACATATCTACAAACATAAAATGTAACCATATTTATATCATCATAGTCAATATTTATTTGTCAAAATACATACTTTTATGTTTTTTTCTTGCATATACTGTATACCATGGGTGTCAAACTCATTTTAGATCGGGGGCCACATGGAGAAAAATCTACTCCCAAGTGGGCCGGACTGGTAAAATCACGGCACGATAACTTAAAAATAAAGACAACTTCAGGTGGTTTTCTTTGTTTAAAAATAAAACAAGCACATTCTGAAAATGTACAAATCATAATGTTGTTGGGGTTTATTTACACTTACATGTTGCGGTTAATAGTATTCTATCTTTATTTGTCGTTATTTATACTTTCTGAATAAATTATGTGATAATGTTCATCAGTCAACTCATTGGTGTTAATTTTCAATCTATCAAGATAAAAAAATAATATCAAAATCAAATTACAGGATTTTATGTATGTAGTTTTCTAATTTTCCTCGACATCAAGTGGTTTTTTTTTTTTTTTTTTACATATGTAGCATAATCTACAAAGATAGAAAGAACTGCTATTGCGACATCTAGTAGACACATTTAGAACAGCAGTTTCTTTCATTCAAAAATTTCAGCTCATTTTTAAACTTAGCAAACTCATCCCGCGGGCCAGATAAAACCTGTTCCGCCCACGGGCCGTACGTTTGACACCCCTGATACATACAGTAAATATAATTACCGGAGAATTAGATTTTTTGTGGATTTTTCTGAATTTTTTCTTTGCTCATTATTCCAGATAATACTAAGTAAGGATGGGTACACATTTGACAGTACCAATTCCTGGTACCTAGGAATCGATACAGGTACTAAACAGTACCAATTTTCGGTACTTTAAATCGTATTTGTTTGATAATAAAATATGTTTTTTACATTTAACACTGAGCTGATAATGACAGATGTGCTGTCCAGTTGTTTTCTTACACTTCTGAGTCTCCTTTGCAAGTATTATAGAACAGAATAGAACAGAAATACATTGCATGCAGTTGCTATTCCAAAATGCAAGTTGGCAGCAGTGATTTGCCCTAACAAGGAAGTAGTCTTTGCTATTAAGCCAAATATGCTATGTTTGTCTTAGCCCAACAAACAATTATTGCTCTGCCTGGTGCTTGAGTTGGTGCCAAGTCTGCAAACAGCCGTGACGTTACGTGCAATAAAGGTATTGAAATATGCCACTGTTTGATTACCCGGTATTACCGACCAGAGGTGGGTAGTAACGCGCTACATTTACTCCGTTACATCTACTTGAGTAACTTTTGGGATAAATTGTACTTCTAAGAGTAGTTTTAATGCAACATACTTTTACTTTTACTTAAGTATATTTATAGAGAAGGAACGCTACTTTTACTCCGCTACTTTTACTCCGCTACTTTTACTCCGCTACTTTTACTCCGCTACTTTTATCTAAATTCAGCTAGCTACTCGCTACTAATTTTTATCGATCTGTTAATGCACGCTTTGTTTGTTTTGGTCTGTCAGACAGACCTTCAAAATGCCTGCCTTACTGGTGACGTTTCACTTCGTTCCACCAATCAGATGCAGTCACTGGTGACGTTGGACCAATCAAACAGAGCCAGGTGGTCACATGACCTGACTTAAACAAGTTGAAAAACTTATTGGGGTGTTACCATTTAGTGGTCAATTGTACGGAATGTGTACTGTACTGTGCAATCTAATAATAAAAGTTCCAATCAATCAATCAAAAGTGTGAAGGAAAAAAGACACTTTTTTATTTTAACCGTACATCCAGTCAAAAGCCTAAAAAGACTGACCGCACATGAGGACGTTCCTGTCTTCACAATAAAAGTGCCGCTCCATCGCGCCTGCGCTTTCAAAACAAGAGTCTCCGAAAGCCAGCGCAAACAAGCTAGCAAGCTACGGAGTTTGATGCCAATATATTTCTTGTAAAGTACCGGTATATAAAAACGAATATGGAAGCTGGAAACTTTCATGTGGTATTAGACAGAAAGGAGGAACTTTTCTTCTCCTCCATTTGAAAACGTGGACGTTATCATCACTACTGTCTGATTACAATCAACGCAAGTCATCAGAATCAGGTAATACACCAACTTATATTCTAGTCTTCATGAAAGAAAGGAATCTATATGTGTTAAACATGCATGTATATTCATTAAAACACCTTTAACATGTAAACAAAAACAGCTAAATAAATACATATAAATGTTATACTGTATATATCAATGTATATGTATCTATGTATATATATATATATATATATATATATATATATATATATATATATATATATATATATATATATATATATATACTACCAACCATTCACGAAACCCAACACAACACTCCAATACGTGCACCATGACAGCAACCACCCACCCACCACCACGAAAAGAATACCTACCGGAATCAATAAAAGGCTATCGATGCTGTCATCTAGCAAAGCTGAATTTGACCAAGCAACCCCCCCGTACCAAAAAGCCCTTGATGAAAGCGGATACAATTTCACCCTCACCTATGAACCCACGCCAGGAAACCAGCCAAAAAAGAACAGAAAACGAAACGACATCATCTGGTACAACCCCCCATACAGCAAAAACGTCTCAACGAACATTGGACACAAATTCCTCAATCTGATTGACAAACACTTTCCCAAAGACAACAACCTAAGAAAAGTATTCAACAAGAACAACATTAAATTGAGCTACAGCTGCATGAACAATATACGACAAATCATCTCAAACCACAACAAAACAATTGCAAATGAGCCGTCGACCCCCAGTCAGAGCGACTCCAAAACCAACAAAGCATGTAACTGTCGAAAGAAACCTGATTGCCCCCTCAACGGGGGGTGCTTACAAACATCAGTTGTCTACCAATCTAAGGTAATACGCAAGGACATTAACACATCCGACACATATGTAGGATTAACCGAGGGTGAATTCAGAACCAGATGGAACAATCACAAGGCTTCTTTCAGGAACAAAAACCTACGAAATACCACAGAACTCAGCAAACACATTTGGGACCTCAAAGACAATAATGTTGAATATTCAATAACATGGCAAATTCTTGCATCCAGCACACCTTACAATAGTGGTAATAAAAGATGCAACCTATGCTTGAAAGAGAAACTGTTTATTATTTACCGTCCAGACCTGTCATCCCTCAACAAGCGCAGCGAAATTGTAACAACATGCCGCCATAGACGGAAACACCTCCTAGGTAACACATGAGCCAATCACCACGCCCCTAGGCCAGCCTGTACCCACCCACTCTGTGCCCTATATAAACCATGGTATGCGAATGCTCCCATTAAAATCTCCTGATGATTGAGGGTACCCCCCCTCATGAAACAGGCCTGTAGAGATGAAATAGTCTTGTGATTTTTTTCCCACACATACATATATATATATATATATATATATATATATATATATATATATATATATATATATATATATATATATATATATATATATGTATAAATAAATAAATAAATGATAAATGGGTTGTACTTGTATAGCGCTTTTCTACCTTCAAGGTACTCAAAGCGCTTTGACACTACTTCCACATTTACCCATTCACACACATTCACACACTGATGGAGGGAGCTGCCATGCAAGGCGCTAACCAGCACCCATCAGGAGCAAGGGTGAAGTGTCTTGCTCAGGACACAACGGACATGACGAGGTTGGTACTAGGTGGGGATTGAACCAGGGACCCTCGGGTCGCGCACGGCCATTCTTCCACTGCGCCACCCCGTCCCTTATATATGATATGAGTGTGTATGTTACTCAGTTACTCAGTACTTGAGTAGTTTTTTCACAACATACTTTTTACTTTTACTCAAGTAAATATTTGGGTGACTACTCCTTACTTTTACTTGAGTAATACATCTCTAAAGTAACAGTACTCTTACTTGAGTACAATTTCTGGCTAATCTACCCACCTCTGTTACCGACAGAATTCAGTCAGTACCAATAAATCGACCAAAATCAGTACACATCCCTAATACCAATACTACTAAAAATGTAGTGCTTAACTTTTGTATAATTTAATAGAAAAAACAACTTTCCAAATAATAATTAGTTAATACATTTCAATTAATAATCAATGATTTATTATACATATAAAAACATGTATTTCTTCATAAAGGTAAATGCAATTATGGAGGAAATAAAAATACATATCTGTTCCCTGTTTTTTTTTTAATACAATGATGCTAATTGAACACAAGGATTGCAACGAAAATAGTACAATTTGAACATAATAGAGTGCCTAAAAATTGCATGTTTAAACAAAATGCATATTCACATTTTTTATGTCTATTTAACTATTTATTATTATTATCATTAATATTATAATTGTTATTGATGGTGTTTATTATAATCATTAAACCGTGTTTAATTATTTATTTTATTACTATTTATTAAATACAGACATACATGAATCCATCCATCCATCCATCAAATTCCTAGGAAAAATTGCTTTAAAAAATGCTTTCATATTTTAAATACATCACAAAATATTAAGTGTGTATTTATTTATTAAATTATTTAAAATGTTTTTTTATACATTTGTTTTTAGATACAAAGTATCAATTTAATAATAGTGTTTAGAAATAAAATATACAACATTTGAGTGATAATTGGTTGGGGTGGGTCAATATTTCTCAATAGTACAATGTCAGACTTGAGTAGCGTGAAATAAGGAGCAGCTCATTTACTGGAATGTTCCTCCATGTTTGACAGTAGTGATAAGCTATTGCCGTCAGTGCAATGATCAGCTGCCACTTCCTTTGTGGCTGGCTGCAAAATTAGATATTTTCAACTGACACCAGCCTTCAAACTGCTTTTTCTTTCAGCCAAGAGAATAGCTGGCATGCCTAAATTAGCCGCCTTTGGACACACACACACACACACAAACATGCACACACACTTGCACACGCAATGATTGGAAACATAAATAGCCATGTGAAGTTTAATGGATGCTATGATGGCAGGTTATCAAAATCTTATGTATTCTTCCATTATGATCGTTTATGGGAACATTCTACCGAATAACTTTTGCCCACTCAACAAGGACAAAGCTTTATCTATCAGTTTATTCTTTGTTTACAAATTGAACATGTCGTTCCTGACTTGAGGCTAAGTAGCCTCTGTGCAGAACTGAACATGGAAATTAAACTAACCTGGAAAACTGAAGGCACGATCGTCAGCAGCAAAAAAACAGCCGTCTAATCAATAATGTTTTATCTAAGTGTGCCTTTTTACGCCTGCCAACCATGAAGACATTTTAGTACGCCCCCTAACACACATTTTTTTTTCCCCGGCAAAATGAGCCGTGGGCCGCAAATGGCACCCGGGCAGGACCTTGGACACCCGGGCAGCACCTTGGACACCCCTGTTTTTATAGGTCTTTGTCAACTCTCGTCGACTATTTAGTTTGTTAGCTTACTGCACTGTGGGCAATCATTGCTAATTAAAGAGAGAAAGGGAGTGTCATTGCAGCTGGAACTAATCGATATGTTACAACGGTTATTTTTTACTGCAAATGACAACCGAAAGCACTTTCGACACCCTTGCATTTATAGATCAGGATTGATTGCGTGGTCTGACTTCAACTCTCTAAGTAACCACAACTCTTGTCAACCATTTACTTCCGGTGTTGTGGGCAAATGTTAGTAATAAAAGCCAGAAGGGGAGTGTTATTGCAGCCGGAACTGTCCGGAACTAATCAGTCCAGATGGTTACCAAATTCGGTACTTTTATCGGCACGCACCGGATTCCGTCAGTATTTATTCATGTCAAATCAAACAGTGCTATAGTTCAATACCTTTGTTGGACGTGACATAACGTCCGGTTGCAGACTCGAACGGTTCAAACACTTGGCAAGGATACAAGCACTGAAGCAGCACTCCGAGTGAAGTGAATTATATTTATATAGCTCTTTTCTCTACAGACTCAAAGCACTTTACATAGTGAAATCCATTATCTACATTTTCAAGTTACATTTAAACCAGTGTGGGTGGCACTGGGAGCGCGTGGGTAAAGTGTCTTGCCCAAGGACACAACGGCAGAGAATAGGATACTGGAAGAGGGGATCGAACCTAGAATCCTCAAGCTGCTGGCATAGCTGCTCTACCAACCAAGACGCACCGCCCAAGTGGGTTCAGTTGTAATGTTGCAATTGTCCATGTCCATGCAATTGTCCATGCCAACAAAGAAAACAGGCCTGATAGAAAAACGCTAGAACATACAATAAGGTTCCACTTTTTAAAAAGCACCAGCTCGATGCTAATTTACATTGACTTTGCAATAGAGATGCTACTGATTAGCATTAGCGATTTTACATGGCAATTCCCCACCTCCAAAATTGTTAGTGAAAACTACATCTAAGATGCACATTTGAATCAAACATCTGGTGTGTCATAAGTACAATACTTACAGTACAATCAATGTGTAGACTGCAACAAAAGACTAGATTTAGCTTCATGGCAAAGACTACTCCCTGACTCAGCAACACACTGCAGTCTAAAAACCACTGCCATCTGACGTCTTGGAATTGCAACTGCATGTAACGTCTTCTCGATAATACTTGCAAATGAGACTAAGAAGTGTAAGAAATCAAGATATGACAACTGGACTGTTGAATAAAAAATAAAATTTTATTAACACATGAACACACGGAAGTACCAAGAATTGGTACCATTGAGTACCGATATCGATTCTCAGCTACCGGGAATTGGTACCGTATAGATCCCAATGTGATAGGTACCCATCCCTATTGTTATGTTTTTATCTCATATTTTAATCGAAACTCAGAGGAGTTTTTGAACAAGTTGCATACGCACACAAGAAATGTTACTGGTCGACCAATCGGCCTCTTTATTCTACAGCGTTACAGCTGTGTAAGTCAACATGGTGAGTGTTAGTGTGTTTGTGTTACCTGCTCCATAGAAGCGCTGTAGTTGACTTGAAGTATGGTGCGTCTTTCTCGACTGGAACCGGTCACTGTAGTTTTGGGCGGCAGGTTGTTCATGACCATGGTCCACACTTTGTCTTCTACACACACCAATGACAAAACACTCTCATGTAACTACATCAGTGGAAACCAGATAATTATTGTAATTCCAGCTCTTCCCGTTAGGGGTCGCCGCGGCAACCCCTAATCATGTTTTCATTCTGCTCTGTCTTTTGCATCGTCCTCTGCCTGCATGTCCTCGCTCACTAGAAACCTCCTCTTCCGGATGTGCTTGTTAAAATTCCAATTTCGCTGAATGTTATAAATCCCACAGATGGAAAAGAATCATTTGGGTTTCATTATAAAATTTAACAACTTAAATACAATTTTAACTGCTCAGCAGAAGCAGCAATGTAGTTTCTTTTTTTTGTTTGCAACCATTTGTTGCCAGGCAGTGTTAACAGGGCTCTAATCATAACTACCCCATTGGCCAATTAAATCCAATTTGTGTTGTGTTTATATATTTTTTTAAGCTTTACAAATACAGTGTTGTCACTTAGAGCCTGATTTACTAAAGGTTTGCATGTACTAAAACACGTGCAAACTTGATAGCGTCTCTGTCTTCATTAATATGCAAAATATATGCTGTCCATCAAAACCCCCACAATACTGGGAGGAGAAAATGCAGATATAATTATTTAGCACACGCAATGTGATTTATCAACACTCATCACCGTTTTGGGAGCACTATTTTGTGTTTTATTGAGCATGTTTGAAAAGGATGTGCAATCCGACACACACGGCTGTGAGAGAGGAGTGCTTGCGCTGCAAAGACACATTTCTTTCTATAAAAAATAAGTTATAAACGATTTCTCTGTGACAAAGAAGTCCTTGAAGTATGTAATTTTTTGCGTCTTGAGCCCAGTAGTGCAGCCTCCCTACCATGCACCTTCAGCAGGTGTCAATTTGGATGTGATGCACAACTGCTTCTAAAATGCCCATAAAAAGTGGTACATGTCTCCTGTTTGTTTGAAAACATACTGAAAAAACGTAGTGATGGCCTGTATAGCGCACGCAACATCCTCATTTAAAAAAAGCCGGTCTACACCACTTTTCAATTGCATGCAGTCTTGGTAGATCACACGCAACACGCCCACTAATAGCACACGCCATTTTTATAGATCGCACACACTGTTTAGCGCGAGGTATTTCGATCTTAGTAAAAATCTGATACAGGTCGCATATGGGAACATTTTTTTGCAAATGACCTGCAGTGTGAACAAGGCCTATCTATATCTAAAAGTGTTATGTGACATTAGTGCATGAATTTTATGATTTTGCTTCCTGGTTTCGATGACTCACCTTATCTTGCCTCTGATTAGCCAGTCTGTAATGATTCGTCCTAACCTCAGCCAATTGTGATTCATTATAGAACAGCAAGCAATCATCATGAATTTTCTCCGTATTTATGGATGTTCTCATTCATCCAGGTCACTGTAGTTGTACTTTTTATTTTTTTGGGCCTAGATTCCCAGTCCATTTTCTCTCTTTGTAGCTTGTAGCTCTGATGTAAGCTACCTCGCTGCATGGGTCTAAAAATAGCTAAGCTACAGGAATAGCTACTCGTTTAAAAAGTAGTGCAGCTACCGCCAAGCTACTGGTAAATGTAGTTAAACTACGTAGCTTCGCGACATGTAGTTTGTTACTGTCCATCAATGTTTGTCAATAAGCTGATAGTTCGGAAGTATGCGCAGTCTTGTGCTTTTTGTTTTTTTTGGCAAGGGAACAAAAAGGGAACACTTTTCAACCGGTATGTATCTGCTTTTGTATAGTAATCCTGTTAATAATTCTGTATTATGTTTATTTAGGGATTTCAGTGCTTCTGTTGGTATATCATCTGGTCCGTTAGCTTTAACAATTTTTTTACTGCTATGTAAAATATAAGACATATATATTTATTTAAAATATATATTTCATATTAAAAATGTAAACATAAAGTAGAGATACTATAGTAATAGTAATAACAATATAGTAATACTTGGGAGCCACTGCTATAGATATGCAAGTGAATAACTGCAATGTATTCATTATAGCACTGATGGCAGCTCCTGCCATCAGTGTGGGAATGTGTGAATGTGTGTGTGTGAATGGGTGAATGTGGAAATAGTGTCAAAGCGCTTTGAGTTCCTTAAAAAAGGTAGAAAAGCGCTATACAAGTACAACCCATTTACCATTTACCAATTATAAAATCCTTTTAGAAAACAAAACAATCCAAATGTGGGGGCATAGTTCTTATCTTGGGCCAAATGCAGAAATACTGATCGTCTAATGCCGTGAATAACAGTGAACAATATATGAATATACCGTATTTTTTGGACTATACGTCGCAGTTTTTTTTCAGTTTGGCCGGGCTCCAGTGTGACTTGTATATGTTTTTTTCCTTCTTTATTATGCATTTTCGGCAGGTGCGACTTATACTCCGGTGCGACTTATACTCCGAAAAATACGGTACATGCATAAGGATTTGCTTTATGATATTATTACATAATTGTCTCTGCATTTGATATATATATATATTTTTAACGGATACTGTAAAGGGAAAAAAACAACTTTCTGATTTAACCGAAAAAAAAAAAACGGCTCAGTAGCCATGATTTTAACGTACAATTCAGCATATTATTATGAATGCCGCGTTTTTTTTTTTTTTTAATGGTAAAATCTACAGCTGTTGTTTTTACGGTGTATTTCTTATAAATGTAAAAACAGTAACACCGTATTTTCACTGGCAGATCAGTTGCCATAATTTTGCCCTAAAAAAAACGTTAGTGCGCTTTTCCCATTTGCACTATTATGCTGTAAAAACTACAATTAAAAAACTTGCAGCTCAGTTTTTACCATAAAATGTTACTGTAAAATCTATTGTCATTTCTACAGTGTACAATTGGATGAATACCTTGCTTTAAATTCATAAGTCAAGCAGATATTTAAGTATTTGCAAAACATTTTTTTGGAATGTGCATAGGTCCTGCGATGAGGTGAAGCTCAAGTGAAGCTGGGATAGGCTCCAGCCCCCTGCATATACCCGAGAGGGACAAGCGGTAGGAAATGGATGGATGGATGTTTAGAATGTATGATAATATAATATTTGTTTTTTTATTAGATAATATTCAAGTTTAAAGTATACAATTGGAATGTATTTGTTGACTGTAAAAATAGAAAGAACAAATGCATTTGTTATACAGAAATAGATGATAGCTGTCTATTACCTGACCGCTTCTATGTTAGCTCTTTGTTTATAATGTAGATTTTCTGTTGGATCTACTCTTTATTTTATGCTGCAGCTGTTACATATACTGTTATATTGTACATGGTAATTGTTATATATTGTATATCTTATATAAAAATATATCAGTACATATGATATACTGTATATATAATATGTAAATATTACACATATGTTATATTTTATATTGCTACTACGGTACATTTTTAGTCTACTTTATACCTGCATTATCCTTTCCATCCTTACACATTCCTTCCTTTGTAACTGAGATACTGTGTGGAACAATTTCCCTTGTGGATCATAAAAATGTTGTCTAAGTCTAAGTCATTTAGTACGAAAACATAAAGTACTTTATTGACGCGTGTTACTTTCAGGCTTCCACAGGCCATATGAAATTATGTTGCGTGTCAGGTCGGGCTTTGAGTTTGACACTCGGGATCTACAAGACAAGTCAAAAGTTTAGAGACACTTTCTCATTCAGTAAAATGCATTAGTGTCTCTAAAGTTTTGAACACTTTTTGTAAACAATCAAAGAATCAAAGCTTTCATCGGTAATCAAGCATTCTTCCCAGTTTTGATGCGGTTTGGTCCGTACCATTACACACGCCTGCAAGGTCAATGCATGTATTTATTCACACACACACACCAAATGCCAGTTTGACTGTCACAGGAGGGAATTCCTTTCTCTTTTTTTTTCCATCTATGGAAGTTACAGCCCAGAGACTGCAGGCTTTAATAGACGCTTCAGTGCTGTGCGAGTATGAGCCCGTCACTCAAGACATGTACTCGCTCACTCACACTGCCACTCGGGGAAGACGCATGTGTGTGTGTGTGTGTGTGTGTGTGTGTGTGTGTGTGTGTGTGTGTGTGTGTGTGTGACTGCATGTAAGGTGTGTGCTTTTGGAAGGGGGGAAGGTTAACTTAACATTTTTCAGGTGTGTGTGTACGTGTGTGTGTGTGTGTGTGTGTGTGTGTGTATTAATGCAATTCAGTGTGACTAAGGGGTTAGCCAGCGGAGTGCAGTGACATTTCATCAAAAGTCTCGCCTTTCCGCTATGGTGTTCCAGACGATCTAATTATTCCACTTTGTGCGTGTGTGTGTGTGTGTGTGTGTGTGTGTGTATTGGCTTGAAGCTAGGCAGGTGGATGTGTTGGTATTTGTGCATGCAAGATGGAGGTGTCACTCAGATTTGTAAGAGATGCTACTTTTGCTTATTCTGTGTGATTTATCTTGGTGATCTCAGTGGATCTTTGTGTTCATATACTCAAATATAGCGGTGTCAAAGTGAGGAGGTAAGTTGGGATGTATTTGGGGTCCCTGTTATTGATGTCAAAAATGTTAACATAACGTTAATATAACATGTTTTGTTTTATCTGCACTGCTAATTATTTACCACCTGACAATATTTAAAATGTTTTAAAGGGGAACTGCCATTTTTGGGGGAATTTTGCCTATCATTCACAGTCATAAGAGACAAGAACACATGGCTTTTTTTTTAGGATTTAAAGATCATTAAAAACCAGTGGGGGGCCGTACGTTTCCCACCTAGGCCTTCAGTGATGTCTGACTTCAAAGATTACCTCTCAAAATACCATCATTTATGTCACCACATGACCATTGCTGGAGAAATACTATACAGCAGGGGCCCCCAACCTTTTTTGCACCGGTTTAATGAAGGCATTATTTTCATGGACCAGCCTTCCACGTGTGGCAGATAAATATAGTAAAAATACGTGCATGAACAATGAATACATGGAAAAAACTCACGATAACATTCAATTAGTGGGAGCCCCTGGACTTTTCCGTTTGCAAAAAAGGTCTCCATAGACTTTTGTTTTTTGCTCATTTTTGATAGTAGTGGGCTTTTTTTTGGCCTTAGTATCTGTCTGATGGGTTATAGGTGATACATCACATTTAAGGACAAGAGCATGGATATACAGTGTAAGAAACCTAGAAATACTTGACATGAGTTCTAATAGATTTCTGTGGATTACTAATTCCATTCTAAAAGTTACGTATTCATATTTTGTGCAATATTTTGTACATAAATACATTAATGTTAGCTTTTTTGGTCCAATTTTCCATGCGTAAATACATCCGTTATTGCTAACTACTTATGTAATAGGACGATGTGAAATAATACCAGCACTTTAACTTACTAGACTAAAAGGAGATGTGTATTTTTTTCCTTCAGCACAATTATTATATGCTACAATTTAGCACTTCTCCATCTGCCTTACACTGCAAAAACTGAAATCTAAGTACGATTAAATATCTCAAATAAGGGTGATATTTGCTTATTTTTCTGTCTGATAAGATACTTCTTCTCACTAAGCAGATTTTATGTTAGAGTGTTTTACT
This sequence comes from Nerophis lumbriciformis, assembly GCF_033978685.3. Lineage (NCBI taxonomy): Eukaryota > Metazoa > Chordata > Actinopteri > Syngnathiformes > Syngnathidae > Nerophis > Nerophis lumbriciformis. Next base: position 30,300,899 of record NC_084554.2, on the reverse strand, counting down.
TGTTTTAAGTGTTTTGGTCCTAAATTATCTCAGTAAGATATTACAGCTTGTTGCTGAGATTTTATGACCTATATTGAGTAAAACATGCTTGAAACTAGAATAACAACTGTTGCAAAGCTGTGTCATCAACACTCACAAGTATAAAACAATTTTTTTAATAATAATAGTAATAATTCCTTATTTCAAGCATGAAAAAAAAAATCATGACTTTGACACAATTGTGTCTCAGATTAAAACAGACGACAGCCAAATGGACTTTGCTGTTTTATTTTCAATGAAACAATAGAAAATACGTACTCATATAGTAGTACAGTTGTTATTAGTGAGAATATACTTATTTTAAGGTATTTTTGGGTTCATTGAGGATAGCTAATTTTACTTATTTTGGAAAGTCTTGACAAGCCAAATTTTCTTGTTCTATTGGCAGAAAATTTTGCTTAATTCAAATAAAATACCCCTAATTTTTGTTTTGTTTTTTCTTGTTTTTGAACACTGACTTTTTGCAGTGTATGCACTTTACCTACTATGGTCACTTTATTCCTGATCTGTCCTGATCTTAGGTCATCAACCTTCAGCAGACTGCAGATGGAACCTAGCTTTTGGCTACGATTTGGCACCTTTACATTTTATATGTTTGTTCATGTGCATCGTCCCATGTAACAAAGATGTAACAAATAAAGCAAATGGTGACTTCCTATTAGGAGTTTTATAATACATCTATGAACAAGCGAATTGGTTTGTCTGGTGGGACTGGCGGAAATTAAGTAGGAGAAAATGCGGTCGGTTATTATACAGGTTACCGAACGTAAATTAAGTGTCGTTGGCATTTTTTGGATGCATTTTTAAAGTGATTAAGAGGCAGAATGGATTGATCCAAGTAGCGATTATTACAAATAAGAAATAAAAACGGCTTTGTATGATAAGCAAAATTCCCAAAAAATAATGCAGTTCCTCTTTAAGAGCAATTTACATATTTTTAGTCATTGACACATTCTGGCCACTTCATATTGAATTTTTTGGCACTTTAAAAAAAAAAAAAAAAAGAACACTTATTTTTTTCTAAAGAAAAACTAATTATTTAGAGGCGTTATTGTGTGAATGCTCCAAAGCATGATTTTCTACACCAAAATTCATCTATTTATTAACTACTTCATCTTCTCCAGATTTTGGCGTGCTCTACCTTCCACATTTTTCACCCGATTCAGACCGCTGCAACTTCAAACTGTTCAGCCTATTTGGGTATTGCAGGCTTTCCTTTGACACATTCCAAAACATTTAAGATTTCCCAGAATTCCAGGTTTTTCGGGACATTTTTCACATTCAAAATTAATTGGCCATTTTTCACACTTCCACCATTTCCACATTTTTCAACCTATTCAAACCATTCCACCTTCAACACATTCCACCATTCTGGAAATGTAAACTACTCTTTTTCCAAGTAAAAAAAAAATCCAGGATTTTCCAGGATTCCTGATTTTCCAAAGCCCTATTTCCACCGTTTTTTTCTGGCGACTACTCCTCCCACATTTTTCAACCCAATTCAACCGTTCCATCGTCAAAACATTCCGCTTAATTAGGAAAAAGAACAAAGTTCCCGGTTTTCTCGAAATTCCAGGAATTCCGTAATACCATTTCTCAATTTAACATGTTACTTCAACATTTCTCGACCGATTTAAAAAATTTAAACACCAACCATTTCAACTCATTCAGACCATTCAAGATTTTTTTTTTTACCATTTTTCCTGAAATTCCCAATTTTTTCTGAAATTCCCATTGAAATCAATGGGACATTTTTAAAATGTCCACAATTCCCTCATTTTTCAACCGATTCAAACCATTCCACCTTTAACACATTCAACTCATCTCAGAAATTCAAACTACCATTTTTCCACATTCAACAAATTTCCAGGAATTCACGTTTTTTGGTAGCCTATTTCCAGCCTTAAGTTCGACTACTCTTTTCAACCCATTTCAACCGCTCCACCGTCAAAACACTCCTTATATTCAGAACAAAAAACAAGTTGGTTAAGAAACTAGAAAAATTCCCGGTTTTCCCGAAATTCCAGGAATTTCTCAAATAAAAACTGTTACTAATTCAACATTTCTTGACCGATTTAAACAATTTCGACACCAACCAATTCAGCTCATTCAGGATATTCATGCTCCAAATCATTTTGAAAAAAAAACCCGCTTTTCCCAAAATTCCAGGAAGTTCCCTCTGAAATGTTTCCAAGTTGCACAATTCCTACATTTTTCAACCTATTCAAACCATTCCAACATTAACACATTCCTCTTATCCTGGACATTCAAACTAACACTTAACCAAGTTCCAAACTAAATTCCGGTTTTCCTGGAAATTCTAAGTCTTCAACATTCAAACCATTCCAACATTCAAACCATGTCAGCGTTTAAATGATTTCAACAATTAAACCTTTTCTACATTCACCCTACATTCCATTAGGATTTCAGTTCAGCATCAACTTTTCAACATTCAAATCATTCCAACATTCAAACTATTCTTACATTCATACTACATTCTGTCAGCATTTCAGTTCAACTTCAGCATTTGAGCATTCACACATAATTCCTTCAGGAATTGCCTCTTCTAGTCTACATATGTTATAGATATGTTGTCAAATTTCTTTTTTTTTTGAATAAAAAAACGTAATGGATTTTTGCAAAGAAAAAAATGGTTTTCAACCAAATCCATGCAATAATTATATTTTTAGTGCATGTACTCTAAACATACCAAGTGCGATGGGTGGGACGGGGGGCCCTTTAGGTGTCTTGTGTATGGGGGCCCAGAATTTGGTGCAGCACAAAACAGTATAAATAGCAAATATAGGCACTATATCACACCTGTGATGGTTTCTATACTCTACGGTGCGATGTGTGGCACGGTGTCAAAATGAATGACATAAATGAAATGCCCGATAGATGGTTACAATCGGAGTGGGAGAATTTTCCTCCCCTTACGAGGCACCAGAAGGACCAACCTGTCATGTTGCAATTGACTTTGAATGGGCCGAGTGGCCCGCTGCCATCGGGGTCAATCCAGTAGGTGTCAGAGGAGCGGCCCAGGTGCTTGTAGGCTTCACATGACGGCTCGTAGATAGCTGGGAAGGAAACAGAGAAACATGCAATTAGGTGTATTTCCACGGCAGAATAACTACTGTACTGCAGCACAGACATCATTTCACTTTTCTTTTAGGAGGTAATTTTGAGTATTTTCAGGCGTCCCTGCAGCTCCTTGTCAAGTGTTGTTTTTGCCCCACGCAGTCGAGCAATCTTTACGACAACATATTGATGATATGTTGTTATGATACACATTCACACACACCCACACACACACGCACACACACACGGAGGTTGCGGATGAGTGGAAGAGTTATTACAAGAGATGTGGGAGAGTTCCTTGGAGTGAAACCTTCATGATTGAGGCAATGTTTTTCCTCCTCCTATATACACCACATATATACTTTATGATGGTTTAGGTTTGATTTCTTTCTGTTCTTATTCGTTATCCTTGAGTTCTCAACTCCTTGAACCAGATTTTTTTATGACACCACTTACATTGCATTGCCAGAAAGCAATTGAACTTTACAGTAAGTTGTCAACAAAACTTAAATGATACACCACGACACTAAAAACAGTAAACTCAACTAAGTATAGAAGTGTATGTAATATTTCATCTGGAGCACACCTGCAACTTCAAAACATAATTGTTTCTAATAGCATGCAAACTAAAATGTAAAAGTTGTTAAGGGGTCCTACAGGATATCAGGAAAGTATTCACAGCGCTTCACTTGTTCCACATTTTATGTTACAGCCTTATTACAAAATGGAACAAATTCCTGTTTGTCCTCAAAATTCTACACACAATACCCCGTAGTGGCAATAATGTGATTTTGGTAACACTTTAGTATGGGGAACATATTCTAAGTAACAAATACTTAATTTAGACTTATTTGGACACTAGGGGAACATACAAGGGTTAGGGTTAAGGTTACTAATAAGCAATAATTCTGAAGTAATTGAGGGAAGACTCTTAGTTAATGGCTTACAGGTTGTATAATAAGGCCATGCAGAATAAGGCATTAATAAGTACTTAATATTGACTAATTAAGAGCCAATATGTTACTAATGTGCATGTTAATAAGAAACTAAGTAATGGTGAATATGTTCCCCACACTAAAATGTTACCGTGATTTTTTATTTTTAGAGATGTTTGCAAATGCATTAAAATGAACCACTAAGAAACACATGCACTTAAGTATTCACAGCCTTTGCCATGACGCCCGAAAGGGTAAATCTTGTTTCAACCAATCATCCTTAAGATGTTCTTACAGTTTAATTGGAGGACATACACCTGTCAAGCTTGTTGGCATTGTATTAGAAAAGACTTAAGGATGTAGTTTCTGCCAAATGTGCATCAACTAATTCAATTAATATAATATCACATACTAATATTGAGCAAACGCTGTGAATACTTATGTACATGTGATTTTTTATTTTTTTTTAACATTTAATACATTCGCAAAAAGCTGCCAAAAAACCTTTTCATGGGTTATCGTGGGTAGAAATTTGAGGACAGAAACTAATTTATTCCATTTTGGAATAAGGCTGCAACATAACAAAATGTGGAAAAAGTGAACTTTTCGAATGCACTATATGGTGATTTCGTCTTTTCTGACTTACAAATGTGGCATCGAATGATAAGATTCATGCATTTTGGCGTGAACTTGCACACAGCGTTGGATGCCTCTGAACACGAAAAAAAGGTAGGGTCAAGTCTCAAACTTGGCATGCGCATATTAAACACAGACAAGCGTCAAGCAGTGTACTTTTTTTATGCATCGAAGAGTGGGCAGGTGTACCTAATGTTGAGACCGAGTGGATTTATATACTGTTTATGAAGTTTATTTTCGACCATGTCCGGAAAAATCATCTCTGAGATATATATTTAAGTAGTTTACATTTTCAAAAGATACATTCTGATACTTTTGGAGAGTGTGGGGTGTGAAAGTCGGTAATAAAAGTGACTGTGGAGCAAAATTTACATCAAAGCATATCAAATACATGTTATCTAGACTGCAATGAAGTGTTAATAATGCTTATAATCATCCCAAGTCCCTTTAACGTAATGCAACATGCGTTAATTAATTAAATCATTTTTTGAAACCCTATAATAATGTGCCTCAATGAAGTACTTTATCTTTTCTCACTAAATACATTTGTTCTTTCCATTTTGACAGAAAAAAAAGGAACTGCATGCAATTGTATATCTTTTAAACTTTATTACTATCTTAAAATTCGACAAATATATATTTTAAACATGTTTTCAAAAAATAAATACATTTCTCCATGACTTGGGATTTTAAAGCAAGTTATCTGTCAAATTGTACATACAATATTTAATCAAATGCATAGGCAGTAATAATAATAGTGGCGTGGCGCAGTGGAAGAATGGCCGTGCGCGACCCGAGGGTCCCTGGTTCAATCCCCACCTAGTACCAACCTCGTCATGTCCGTTGTGTCCTGAGCAAGACACTTCACCCTTGCTCCTGATGGGTGCTGGTTAGCGCCTTGCATGGCAGCTCCCTCCATCAGTGTGTGAATGTGTGTGTGAATGGGTAAATGTGGAAGTAGTGTCAAAGCGCTTTGAGTACCTTGAAGGTAGAAAAGCGCTATACAAGTACAACCCATTTATCATTTATTTATTTATAAGTAGGGACTAGGGATGGGTACTGACTTTTGTACTTTTATAAATACCAATTATCAGGTAGCAATTCACGTAAAATCAAACATTATCTTATTTTGATGTATTTGTGCTTCTAAGAAAGTTCTTTGGAGTAAGGATCTGCTTTTCAAATGTGTTTGCTCGATAACAATTTATAATGGATATGCTAAATAGTGATTTTTTTTTTGTGTTTTTGGTACAATACTTACAGTATAAACACTTTGTAGAGCTCAACAAAAAACAAGACTGGCACATTTAACTCAATGGCAAAGACTACTTCCTGGCTACAGAAATACAGCGCGGGGAAACTGAAATGATGCATTATATACATTATACAGTTAACATCGTCAGCTACGTGTTAAATGTTAAATCAAAAAAGATTGTAATATTTAAGAAATTTACTAATGTACAAAAGTACTGACAATTGTTACTGTCGAGTGATGGTACCGATTCCCAGCTACCTGGAATTGGTACTGTATCGGTTCCAATGTGAGTTACTCATCCTTAATGATGAGGCGATTAAACAATGATATATATATGACACTGAGACATGCTAATGTTTGCATGCTTAAATGCTAACTGCAACATGCGTCAAGTACAAAAATAAATTTTTCTGAGGTGTGTTCCTGAAAAAGTTTTTTAAAATGCTCACATGGTAACGTTCACATATGAATAGTGTATATAGATACTGTATGACAGAGGTGTACAACTACAAAATTAGCAATAAAAAAAGCATAATAACGGTAGCATGCTAACAGGTACTACAAAATACTTAATTGACACTGAGGTGTACACCTGCAAAATTAGCAAAAAAAAGCTATCATGCTAATATTAGAATGTTAACGATAGTGTCGTGGGCAGTTAAAAAAAAAATATGGGCCGCACTTTGGACACAGCTGTCTAACATGCTAATGTTCGCATGCTTACATGCTAACTGCAACATGCATCAAGTTCAAAAATATTTTTTTCTGAGGTGTGTTCCTGAAAAAGTTTTTAAAAATGCTAGCACGGTAACGTTAGCATATGAATAATGTATATAGATACTGTATGACTGAGGTGTACTGCTACAAAATTAGCTATAAAAAAACATAATAACGGTAGCATGCTAACAGGTACTACAAAATGTTTAATTGACACTGAGGTGTATACCGGCAAAATTAGCAAAAAAGCTAATATGCTAATATTAGAATGTTAACGATAGTGTCGCGGGCTGTTAAAACAATAGCTACGGGCCGCACTTTGGACACAGCTGATCGACAGTACAGGCCAAAAGTTTGGACACACCTTCTCATTCAATGCGTTTTCTTTATTTTCATGACTATTTACATTGTAGATTGTCACTGAAGGCATCAAAACTATGAATGAACACATGTGGAGTTATGTACTTAACAAAAAAAAAGGTGAAATAACTGAAAAGATGTTTTATATTCTAGTTTCTTCAAAATAGCCACCCTTTGCTCTGATTACTGTTTTGCACACTTTTGGCATTCTCTCGATGAGCTTCAAGAGGTAGTCACCTCAAAGGGTTTTCACTTCACAGGTGTCTGCCTTCAGTGACAATCTACAAGGTAAACAATCATGAAAATAAAGATTGTAGTGAGAAGGTGTGTCCAAACTTTTGGCCTGTACTTTACGTAAATGTCAAATTTGTTAAAAACAACAACAAACTAAAAATTAGTGAACAAATGAATGAATGAAACAACATAATAACACAAAAAACATATTGTTTTGATTACTACAAATTTGTTGTAACCAGACAAGACTTGATCTTAAAGCAAGTGAAATGGCATTTCCAAAGGTTTAAGTCACGTGGGGTTCTTGTTTGCTCTTGCCTCTTTCCAAAGTCCAACAGCGCGAGGCAGTTTGGCCTCTTGCACATTTTAAAAGTTCACGCCTTCCTCTTCTGAGAATTGTGGGGCCGAGCGCTTTAATTAGACAAAGGCTAACTCAAACAGGCACAAACAAGGCTGAGAATGCATATGGCGGCGACGCGGATGACCGAGCGAACACAAGCACACACAAAGAAACACACACTTACAAGTGTGACAGGTGGCACCGCTGTATCCTGTTCCGTCGCAGGTGCAGCTGAAAGTGTCCCACGTCTGTTTACATCGGCCGCCATGTTCGCAATGATTAGGCATACATCTGCAGCAGAGGGGGAATTTCTTGTTGTCAGACTTTTGTGTGAATATTGCATGTATTGTTATATAAAATATGATATGAACAGTGATCACTGATTGCAGGTAGCGTTAAAAACTCACATTTAACACATAATGCTTCAAAACCTTACACAAAGTGGAACGAGAGTGGTGTGTGTGTGTGTGTGTTCTGGCATTGCTTACTTAATGGGGACATCACTCTGTTTACACAGTCACCTTTAGGGGACCTCTGACGGTATGGGGACAAAAAAACAGGTCCCCTAAAGGGAAACTTTTTTAAATGATAGTCAGATCCATTCTGAAGATGCCTAAGAGATTTTTAAGCTTTGCCCCATAAAATATGTTTACTGGTTAGTTTCATACAGCATGATTATAAAACATTATAACCTTAAAGTATGATTCACATTCAGAATTGTCCATCCTTCTATATATGGTAGTTGGAGTTGCAGTCAACTTCATTACTGCTGAATAGCAGTTTTCAGTAATGTCACAGAAGATGCAGGATTTGCTTTAACATTTAAGTGGTGAAACTTCCTATAAGAAGACAGTTGTAGTGCTGTATTCTGAGGATCATGTCATATTTAATTTGAATTTTTACTTTTTTGAAATGGTCCTCAGTAGTCACGTACAAATTTGTGTGAATTATGAAAAATTATTTAAATTTGGTCCCCATGAACCATATTAACTCTTTTTCCCCAGGGTCCCCAGTAAGAATGATCAGCACATAACTTCATCAATCCAGAGATTTAAAGGCCTACTGAAACCCACTACTACCGACCACGCAGTCTGATAGTTTATATATCAATGATGAAACCTTAACATTGCAACACATGCCAATACGGCCGGGTTAGCTTACTAAAGTGCAATTTTAAATTTTGCGCGAAATATCCTGCTGAAAACGTCTCGGTATGATGACGCCGGCGCATGACGTCACGGATTGTAGAGGACATTTTGGGACAGCATGGTGGCCAGCTATTAAGTCGTCTGTTTTCATCGCAAAATTCCACAGTATTCTGGACATCTGTGTTGGTGAATCTTTTGCAATTTGTTCAATGAACAATGGAGACAGCAAAGAAGAAAGCTGTAGGTGGGAAGCGGTGTATTGCGGGCGGCTGCAGCAACACAAACACAGCCGGTGTTTCATTGTTTACATTCCCGAAAGATGACAGTCAAGCTTTACCATTGGCCTGTAGAGAACTGGGACAACAGATACTCTTACCAGGAGGACTTTGAGTTGGATGCGCAGACGCGGTACCGTGAGTACGCATGCAGCTGCGGCTTCCAAACATTTGATCGCTTGCCCGTACGTGCGTGCCGCTATGTGCATGTCACGTACGTAACTTTGGGGAAATATATGTGCTGTATGAACTTTGGGGAGGTGAACGGTACTTTGGGCTGTGGGATTGAGTGTGTTGTGCAGGTGTTTGAGTTGTATTGGCGGGTTATTAGGACGGGAGGGGGGAGGTGTTTGTTATGCGGGATTAATTTGTGGCATATTGAATATAAGCCTGGTTGTGTTGTGGCTAATAGACTAAATGTCTTGTGTTTATTTACTGTTTTAGTCATTCCCAGCTGAATATCAGGTCCCACCCGCCTCTCACAGCATATTCCCTATCTGAATCGCTCCCACTGCCCTCTAGTCCTTCACTCTCACTTTCCTCATCCACAAATCTTTCATCCTCGCTCAAATTAATGGGGAAATCGTCGCTTTCTCGGTCCGAATCGCTCTCGCTGCTGGTGGCCATGATTGTAAACAATGTGCAGATGTGAGGAGCTCCACAACCTGTGACGTCACACGCATATCGTCTGCTACTTCCGGTACAGGCAAGGCTTTTTTTTCAGCGACCAAAAGTTGCGAACTTTATCGTCGATGTTCTCTACTAAATCTTTTCAGCAAAAATATGACACATAGAATGGACCTGCTATCCCCGTTTAGATAAGACAATCGCATTTCAGTAGGCCTTTAACGACGTGTATGAGCTAACTGGGCAGTGACCATTTTACCTATTTTTTTTTTATGCCTTCACAACCTGTAGAAAGGGTGGTCCCCACAAGTGATGATCAAAAACTTGGTCCCCATTCAAAAATGATAACCAGTATATGTGTGTGTGTGTGTGTGTGTGTGTGTGTGTGTGTGTGTGCGCTGCACCGGCAAAATGTTTGCTGTATAGAAAACATGACTTTCCACTTGTTTATGTTGGCACATAAAGACGATATAAGAACCCTCAAGCTGCGGCAAGAAAATATCCTTCTGTGACTTTGCTTGGAATAAACAAGACAAAAATGACGTGTAAAAGTATGGCGCTGCATATAAAAGTGCGGCGTATAAAAGCAGGGCGTGCAACATAAAAACAGGATATGAGACGGGCATTGTGGGTAAAAAAAGCTGACGCCACTGAAGAAAGAACAAATTGTTTCAGGGGAAAACATACTTCGGTAGCATGCATAAAATATTAAAAAAATATATTAAATAAATAAAATGAAAAATAATATGAGATATTAACTCAATATAATTAAATTATAACATCATTATTATTTTGATAAGAATACTCATTTATATTCATGTTGCTTCTTCCTACTATTACATAACTTGTTAAACATGTCTGAAACAAAATAAAATCATAACCATGTTAGAACACATTCAATTAAAGACAACACTTGTGTAGAATGTACGGACCCCCAGGTTAAAAAAAAAAAAGTAACGGAAAATAAATATAATATAATAAATTAGAATACAGAGCAATGAGTGAAATATAAAGATTAATGCCAGTATAAGGCAAAATGTTTCCATTTTGAAAAAAGTCTGAAAAAGATCTTGGGGTGTTGAGGGTCATACATAAAAACCAGCTGGTGGCGAAAAAGTTGGAGCATTTTCTTTCCAGTCACTCAGACACTTTTAATTGACTCAACTTGACTAATGAAACATTGATTTTTGTTTTTTAAAAAACATATGTCCTATGTCCTACATATGTATCCTCGCTCATCCATGCGGACTGGACACTGGCCGAGAGTTGGTGGACGGCCGAGGGTGGAGTCGGCTCTCTTGGTTGCTTTGTTGGGTCAGCTCCTGTCTCTGGCCATGCTCCCCCCCACCCCAGCAGACGATGGCGTGGAACAGTGTATATGTTTTTTGTTGTTGTTTTACTTTTGTGGCGGTGTGTGGTAGTGGCTGGTTGCATCAGCTCTGCTTTTTTAATGTCTTTAATGTCCTTTGTGTTCTCTGATGGTTCCCTCTTACACACATGTTTATGTGTGCTATGGCTATGAGTTTTGTTTCCCTTGGCCTCATTCTGGACCAGGTTTAGGCTATGTCTACACTAACCCCTTAAAAGGAATAATTATTTAGCCTAAGCCCCGTTTCAGCCACACTAAACTATCGTTTAAGGTAACCCTCCTTTTTTTACACGGGTAAGTGCGCCGTGTATTTCTTGAATCTCCGGCTCTTAGGATTCATTGATTGTTTACAAACTGAGTTCCGAGATGAAGTGAAGTCAGAAAGACCGCGCCCCACACAGAAGTGACGTCAGAACAGTCAGACAGCCAGCTTAATAACAACCACAGCTAACCACTGGAAAGATGAAGGCGAGTCATCCAGACATGCCCGTGTTTCTCATTCTTCTACATCAGGGGTGCTCACACTTTTTCTGCAGGCGAGCTACTTTTCAATTGATCAAGTCGTGGGGATCTACCTCATTCATATATATAATTTATATTTACTTCCATCCATCCATCCATTTTCTACCGCTTATTCCCTTTGGGGTCGCGGGGGGCGCTGGAGCCTATCTCAGCTACAATCGGGCGGAAGGCGGTGTACACCCTGGACAAGTCGCCACCTCATCGCAGGGCCAACACAGATAGACAGACAACATTCACACTCACATCCACACACTAGGGCCAATTTAGTGTTGCCAATCAACCTATCCCCAGGTGCATGTCTTTGGAGATGGGAGGAAGCCGGAGTACCCGGAGGGAACCCACGCAGTCACGGGGAGAACATGCAAACTCCACACAGAAAGATCCCGAGCCCGGGATTGAACCCAAGACTACTCAGGACCTTCGTATTGTGAGGCAGACGCACTAACCCCTCTGCCACCGTGAAGCCTTATATTTACTTATTTACTTATTTATATTTACTTATTTATGAAATATATGTTTTTGTTAATAAGTTAAAGGTGTTTAATGATAATGCAAGCATGTTTAACACATATAGTTAATATTGTTAATAAATTAAAGGTGTTTAATGATAATGCAATCATGTTTAACACATAGTTAATATTGTTAATACATTAAAGGTGTTTAATGATGATACAAGTATGTTTAATACATATAGTTGATATTGTTAATAAATTAAAGGTGTTTAATGATAATACAAGCATGTTTAATACATATAGTTAATATTGTTAACAAGTTAAAGGTGTTTAAAGATAATGCAAGCATGTTTAATACATATAATTAATATTGTTAACAAGTTAAATGTGTTTAATGATAATACAAGCATGTTTAATACATATAGTTAATATTATTAATAAGTTAAAGGTGTTTAAAGATAATACAAGCATGTTTAACACATATAGTTAATATTGTTAACAAGTTAAAGGTGTTTAATGATAATACAAGCATGTTTAACACATATAGTCAATATTGTTAATAAGTTAAAGGTGTTTAAAGATAATGCAGGCATGTTTAACACATATAGTTAATATTGTTAATAAGTTAAAGGTGTTTAAAGATAATACAAGCATGTTTAACACATATAGATTCCTTTCTTTCATGAAGACAAGAATATAAGTTGATGTATTACCTGATTCTGATGACTTGCATTGATTGGAATCAGACAGTGGAGCTAAAAACGTCCGCATTTTCGAATGGAGGAGAAAAAAGTCCTCCTTTCTGTCCAATACCACATGAAAGTGGTTGGTTTTTGGCATCTTATTTGTCCAGCTTCCGTACTCCTTTGTATACACTTTACAAGAAATACATTGTCGGCAAACTCCGTAGCTTGCGCACGCCAGCTTTCTGAAACTCGTTTTGTTAGCGCAACTGTGCAACTGTGCAGTCGGTCTTTGGAGTTTTGACGACAGGTACGGCGCCAGAGTCTGTTGAAATAAAGTGTTTCTCGCCTTCCAGTCGGTAATTTTAATGAGCTGGCAGCAGCCAGCGTCATCTCAGAAGACCCTCGGGTGCCGTGAATGTCAATCAAGTGACGAAAGTGATGTCATAGTGAAGATTTATGATCGCTCATTTTAGGACTATTTTTTTAATGCCTGGCTGGTGATCGACTGACACACCCTCCGAGATCGACCGGTAGCTCACGATCGACGTAATGAGCACCCCTGTTCTACATGTACAGACGCTTGTGGAAATCACACATGAATACCTTAAGAGAAAGTAATTACAGCTATTTCGGATACAACACTTCTCAGACGGCAAGAGAACTTTCAAATGTCCAGGTCAGCGGTGATTCTACTTACCGAAAAACCTTGTCCATTTGTCGAAGGAGAGACAACGAGAATGCGGGCTCCCGTGGATGTGATAGAAAAGGTAGCGTGTGCTTTGTATTACCTGGCCATCGAGGGAAGACTAACGGCGAATGCTTTTGGACTTGCAAAGCAGACTGTATCAGTTATTGTCCGCCATGTATGTTGTGGACTCAACGTCTAGGTCCAGAGTATTATAAAGTCACCAAAAACGAATGGACAATGAAGGTGAAGGCAAAATAGTGAGGAGTGTCCTGACCAGATATCTAGATCCCTAGATTGATTGTTGTAAAATATCCTTTGTCATATTGTGTACTTTCACGTGTTTATTAAAGATTGGATTAATATATGATAGCTCAGGTGTGATTCACTACAAAAGGGCCCCACAGCACACTGGATTCCAGTTAATTGAAATACCACAACACTGGATATTGTTCAGATAAGTTAAATTTAAGAACTTGCACACAAAGCAACTATGACGTGCGCATTTTCCGCGCATGCGTATTAGGTCGCGTTGCACCGGCGGACGGAGGGGGGGAGGGGGTCTTAAACGGTGGCATTGTTGTGTGTCGACAAGGATAAGGTTAGGTGGGATTTACCCTGAATAACCTTAGTGTAAACGGGGCCTAGAATGAATTAGTTTTTCTTATTTTCCCTTTGGGATTATTAAAGTATTTCTGATTTTGATTCTGATTCTAAAACAGGTCATTGGCCCAAAATATTATTAGTAGAATTTTTTGGGTTTGGGTTCCAAATCAGCCATTTTTTTTTGTTTTGTGCTTTTAAGGAGACACAAGGAGGTTTTGTTTTAGGTTTTAGAGTGACATATTGATAGATATATAATTAACAATCTGTAACCAGGCTTAGATTTATTATTTTATATCCTGCCTATAAAAAGTAAGTAGAGGATGTAAAAGATATAAAAAGTAAGGTGCAGAATATAAAAAGTACAGCATGGGATAAGAACATAGAGAATGTGAAAGCACATAAAAGTCTGAAACATTTGTTCTGATACTTTCCCACACCATGCTACTGAAGGATATAGTGAGGGTGAGGATGAGGGAATTTGTCGTGGGTGTGACGTTTGCGTCACCCACTAATTCCCACAGTGGAGCGGCATTGATCAAACTTGGGCCAGACAGCGCTATTGAGCTGCCTTCAAAGGCGTTCTGATTAGTTCTACAGTCGCAGTCCACTCAATCATCTTCCATGGCGGAACCCGATCCACCACCAGGACTGCAGGACCTCACAAAGACAAGAGCAATACTACAAACAAAAAATAATGTGGACATTTAATGATGTTTTTTTTTCCAAAGTCAGTTTACCAAAAGCTGGCATGTGGTTGCAGAGAAGTAATGCCTTTAAACTGTTGTTTCACGCAACCCCAACATTGTGATTTACACTTAAGTACCCCAACAAAACCTGACCTCTTCAAGTGAGGACAAAATTGATGTGAATCAAGCGGCAGCAGTTAGTGTCCGAGTCTTTGCTGACTGCCTGGGCTACGTTATCGACAAGCTTCACTTGAAAACAAATCACCGGAGGGGAAATACTGCACCGATCAGCACAAGGTTAGCTCTTAATTTTGGCCCTCTTGTTTTGTTTCACCCTCGCGGCGCGATTCTCGAGTTTCTTTATGTTCAACACCAGCAAGACTGTCTTTGGACCGTTATTTACTCGCGGACAAGAGTCGTAACTTGTGGAGGTTAAACCAGGTTGAACTGCTACATTGTTAGAGGTCTGCAACCTTCACTATCAAAACAGACATTTTGCCCCCTCAGTTCAGTTCAGTTCTAGTTTATTTCGAACATGCATACGATACAATGTAATGCATCACACAATTCCAGTTGTTTCATTACAGCACGTCGGAAAAGGAGTAGAAAGAAGCAGAGCTTATTTAATCCTACCCCTTTTCATACCATAGCAATTGTATTAAATTTCCTTGTTCTCTGTAACAGAACAGTGAACAAATAATAAATAAATAATATACCATAGTAAGCAAACAAATATTAAATACATAAATAATCTTTGTCTCAATGAAAAAAAAAGAAAATAAAAGAGTTCAGGATGTTCATCATAATTCTTGTTCTGTGTACTTTGTGAACACTTGTAGTTTGAACCGTCTCTTATACTGAATCATATTGGTGCTTTGTTTGATTTCTTTGGTTAATCCATTCCATAATTTAATTCCACATACAAATATGCTAAAGGTTTTAAGTGTGGTACAAGCATACAAATGTTTTAAATTAGATTTTCCTCTCAGGTTATATTTCCCCTCTTTTGTTGAGAATAATTGCTGTACATTCTTGGGTAACAGGTTATAGTTTGCTTTATACATCATTTTAGCCGCAAAACATTATTTTTAAAAAAAAAGAATAATTTGCAGGCTTGAGAAATCGGTTCATGCAGAAATAAACACTGTACATAAAAAGTTTTTAGATCTTTTGTTAGCTTATTACAAGGGTCACACACTCCCCATTCATTCTCCTTGCCTTTGTCGCACTTAACGTTAAAGTTAAAGTACCAATGATTGTCACACACACACTAGGTGTGGCAAAATTATTCTCTGCATTTGACCCATCACCCTTGATCACCCCCTGGGAGGTGAGGGGAGCAGTGGGCAGCAGCGGTGGCCGCGCCCGGGAATCATCTTTGGCGATTTAACCCCCAATTCCAACCCTTGATGCTGAGTGCCAAGCAGGGAGGTAATGGGTCCCATTTTTATAGTCTTTGGTATGACTCGGCCGGGGTTTGAACTCACAACCTACCGATCTCAGGGGGGACACTCTAACCACTAGGCCACAATTAAGGACACATTCACAGTATCACAGAAAATCAAAAAATGACAAATCTTTTCAAGAATGCCAATTTCCCCCACTCTGATGTTAAAACAGCACTAAGAAACGTTTCAACTTTCATAAAATACTTTCGTACTTTTTGTGATGATACATCGACCTACAACTAGTTGAATGACACCTCTGTCATGGCCTAAGGGGGGGCTGCATCACTTTCACTGGCACTAGGCAACTTGGAGGAGGGTGGCTGTTTTACGGCATACGTCACTTCCCTTTACCCATTCGTTAAAAAGACGGAAGTCAATGCCAACGCCTATATGCAATTACTGCTATAATAGCAGAAGCTGCAAAACAACCAAAGAAACGAAAAGTTTTGTCTAAGGAGACAAAAAGAAGAAAAGGGAGGCTACCCGGATAAAAGGAGAGTCAAGGATCAACATTGGCCCCGCTTTCATTCACTGGTGTGAGCTTAAAGACGAGGAAGGATTTCAGACAGATACTGCCTTGGCTCTGTTCCTGAAATTATCCAAAATGATAATGCTAATGTTAGCGATTGGAAATTTGTGTGGTAGCAATAAATATCTACCAGCTTGATGGTTCGCAGTTCCACACTGACACGACCAGCCCCGCAAAAACCTCAAAAGTACTTTATAAAGAAAAAAACAATGTGATGACTGCAAACCGGAACGTTTGAGTAAAATATGTAGGTGCTTTCTTTCAGGCAAAACACTACCGCTTTGATCCACTGCCGCCGCAAAAATCAACCAAAACTGATAGTTCCTAAATGAGGCTTTAAAGGAGAACTGCACTTTTTAGGGAATTTTGCCTATCATTCACAATCCCAATGTAAGATGAGAACTCATGTTTTTTTTTGTTTTTTTAATGCACTCTAAGTCGTATAATACAACAAGTATGAGGTGGCTAACAATGCAAGTAATGGGAATAAGTCCTCTAAAAACATTAAAAAAACGGCAAAAATACTCCATTTACATTTCTTGACCTGAATATTAACCGAGAGTTAGCGAAATTGTTATAATAAGCCTTAACATAGACAACTAGCTGCGCTGTGATCACAGAGTTAACTAGCTTGTGCTGCTATTTTGACATATTGAACTGGTAGGCTGCGGTCTCACCTCTGAGCTGGTGAAAGTTCATTCTAGTTTATAAATCATGCCTCTCACCTGGATAGTAGAAGGTTGAGGCAACAAACCAAGAAGTTGGTAAACTTTGACATCCAACATACACCCGGGGATGGCGAGAAAGACATGAAAATATGCACTTTTTTTGTTTACTTGCGGAAGGAATGTGAATTATTCTTAATCTAAAGGGGAAGATATGAACAATCCATCAGTCGGCATCCCATTGAGAGCAGACACTGTACAGTAAGTGATTGTTTTGTTATGTTTGTGGTTTGTATTTCTTGTTTTTACCACTTGGCGATATTGCTGCACGTGTTTAACTAGAGTTGGATCTGTTTAGCACACAGTATCTAAAACTTGTAGCTCATCCTCTGTATTTTCAGGCTCAAAAAAATAAGGTTCTGGACCATAATTTGGCCCAAAGTAGTATTTGATGTCTCTCATGAAGTCTGTCATGATTAGTAGTGTAGTGTTGTTGAAGGAAAAAGCGGATTCTGTGAAATTAACACACGTATGCTTAAAATGAGCAAAATACGTAAAGATAACATCCATCCATCGATCCATCTTCAACCGCTTATCCGGAATCCGGTCACAGGGACAACAGCTCTAGCAGAGAACCCCAGATCCCGAAGCGTTCCCAGGCCAGAGAGGAGATGTAATCCCCCCATCTGGTCCTTGGCCTATCATGGGGTCTCCTCCCAGTGGAACGTGCAACGAGGACCTCCCTCGGGAGACGCTCGTGAGGCATCCGAACGAGATGCCCGAACCACCTAAGCTGGCTCCTTTCAAAGCGAAGGAGCAGCGGCTCTACTCCGAGTCTCTCTCGGTGACTGAACTTCTCACCCTATCTCTATTGGAGATGCCAGCCACCCTTCTGAGGAAACTAATTTCGGCCGCTTGTATCCGCGATCTTATTCTTTCGGTCATGACCCACACTTCATGACCATAGTTGAGAGTAGGAATGTAGATAGCTCGGTAGACCGAGAGCTTTGCCTTCTGGCTCAGCTCTCGTTTCGTCACAACAGTGCGGCAGAGAGAATGCAATACTGACCAGGCTGCTCCGATTTTCCGGCTGATCTTTCCCTCACTCGTGAACAAGACCTCGAGATACTTAAACTCCTCCACCTGGGACAGAGTCTCGTTCTCTACCTGGACTGTACAAACCATCGGTTTCCTGCTGAGAACCATGGAGATGCTGATCCTCATTCCAGCCGCTGAACACTCGGCTGCGAACCGGTCCAGTGAGAGCTGAAGGTCACAAACCGAAGGTGCCATCAGGACCACTTCATCTGCAAACAGCAGTGACGCAACCTCTAGCCCCCCGAGACGTATACCCTCTCCGCCATGGTCACGACTCTGCCTAGAAATCCTGTCCATGAAAATCACAAACAGGATAGGTGACAGAGAGCAGCCCTGGCGGAGACCAACCCTCACTGGAAACGGATCCGACTTACATCCAAGCACCCGGACACAACTCTCGCTTTGGTTGTACAGAGATTGGATGGCCCTCCGCAGGGTTCCCCTCACTCCGTACTCCCTCAGCACTTTCCACAGGATCTCCCGGGGGACCCGGTCATACGCCTTCTCCAAATCCACAATTGATTGATTGATTGATTAATTGACACTTTTTTTAGTAGATTGCACAGTGCAATACATATTCCGTACAATTGACCACAAAATGGTAACACCCGAATACGTTTTTCAACTTGTTTAAGTCGGGGTCCACTTAAATTGATTCATAAAAAAAAACAAAGCACATGTAGACTGGATAGGCATACTCCCAGGCCTTCTCCAGGATTCTCGCAAGAGTAAAGAGCTGGTCAGTTGTTCCACGACCAGGACGGAATCCACATTGCTCCTCTTGAATCTGAGGTTCGACTATCGGCCGGACCCTCCTTTCCAGTACCTTGGTGTAAACTTTCCCAGGGAGGCTGAGTAGTGTGATACCCCTGTAGATAGCACACACCCTCTGGTCCCCCTTCTTGAATAGGGGAACCACCACCCCAGTCTGCCACAACCTCGGCACTGTCCCAGACTTCCACGCAATGTTGAAAAGGCGTATCAACCAAGACAGCCCCTCAACACCCAGAGCCTTCAGCATTTCTGGACAGATCTCTTCAATCCCCGGAGCTCTGCCACTGTGGAGTTGTCTAACTACCTTAGTGACTTCACTCCGAGAGATCGACGTCGATCCCCCTTCATCCTCAGGCTCCGCTCCTGTCAGAGAGGGTGTGTCTGATGTAGTTGGGTTCAGGAGTTCATCAAAGTGCTCTTTCCAACGCCCTACGACTTCCTCACTTGAAGTCAGCAGAGTCCCATCCTTGCGGTAAACAGCTTGGATGGTTCCCTGCTTCCCCCTCCTAAGGTGCCGTATGGTCTTCCAGAACAGCTTTGGTGCCGCCCGATAGTCCTTCTCCATGGATTCCCTGAACTGCTCCCACACCCTCTGCTTAGCCTCGTCCACAGCCACGGCCGCTGCCTTTCGAGCCTGTCGGTACCTTGCAACTGCCTCTGGAGTCCCCTGCGATAACATACCCCGGTAGGACTCCTTCTTCAGTCGGACGGCTTCCCTGACCACCGCTGTCCACCAGGGTGTTCGAGGGTTACCGCCCCTTGAGGCACCTAAGACCTTCTGGCCACAGCTTGCAGCTGCAGTAAACATAACATGTTAATATGAATGTGCCTATTACTACAACACACTGACAGCGTGTATGTAAAACATTGATGGAGGTTTTGGATGTTTTAGAGCGCTTATGAATGATAGGCAAAATTCCCTCACAAAAAATTCGGATTTACAAAATCGACCTAGATTTTAGACGACCCCTCTTCTTGAAAACAGTGCTTACGTGCTTAATTGGTTCTGTGATGGAGCTCTTACCTTAAAACACTTGTATCTCAAATCAATGTATCCCATTGATATTAATTGAAATCAATTTAATCAGTGCTTGCCGTCCTCTAAAACACAATGATACTATGCAACATGCCTTTTAAATAGAAAAAAACACCTTTTAGATAAAAAAAAAAACATATGGTTCGAAAAACAATACAAAATTATTCTATGAAGTAAAGTGATGTCATAATATTTGTAAAGCATTTAGCTTCTAGGGTATCTCCTTCGAGCTGCTGCCCCGTCAAACACACCATCAGCAGTTTTTTTCATATTTTCATGGATAAATGTCTGCCATTTAGATATTATTGTTACATCCTTAGCTGGCATCATCAACTCATTCTGTGTCATTGTGGTGCAGACGAGCAGTGTTACGCTACACACTCAGCCATGTTTTTCAATGATTTCTTTCTTTAATGCGATGAATATCATCCACTTCTTCTTCTCAGCGCTGTCCTTTACACACCCTCTCTTCCTTGCCATGCTTGGAAGACAAAAGGTATGTCAATATCTAGCTATATACTAGTTTAGTTTAGTTTTGGGCGGATCTTACAGGGAATTTGCTGCAGCATCTAATGCTTGTAACTCAAGGTTACAATCTGATGCTTGTAACTCAAGGTTTTGCTTGCAACTTAAAGCATAGAAATTAGTCGGCAGACAACTCTTATCTCAAAACACTCTTAAGTTGAGGTCCCACTGTGTATGTTTTTATGAAATAACAGGTCAAAATAATCTCTTCACTGCAATAACATTTACAGTACAGGCCAAACGTTTGGACACACCTTCTCATTTCATTGCGTTTTCTGTAATATCATGACTATTTACATTGTAGATTGTCACTGAAGGCATCAAAATTATGACACCTGTGAAGTGAAAGCCATTTCAGGTGACTACCTCTTACAGCTCATCGAGAGAATGCCAAGAGTGTGCAAAGCAGTAATCACAGCAAAGGGTGGCTATTTTGAAGAAACTGGAATACAAAAATGTTTTCAGTTATTTCACCTTTTTTTGTTAAGTACATAACTCTACATGTGTTCATTCATAGTTTTGATGCCTTCAGTGACAATCTACAACGTAAATACTCATGAAAATAAAGAAAACGCATTGAATGAGGTGTGTCCAAACTTTTGGCCTGTACTGTATATCATATTTGTTATCCGCTCGGCTGCTGCTCCATTGATCATTGAATTACCTTAACTTAACTCCACTAGTTGCCAACTTACTCCAACCTTTTAAACACATTCTTTTATTGGCTTTCCACATCTCTCCAGGCCACCAGTGTGTTTGAGTGTTAGGAAGAAAAGCTGTGTGAATACATTTTTAAGGGTAGAGTATCTTCCTATAATTGGTATTAATACAGTATTTTTGGTTTGATTGCAGTAACAAAATAGCACATTTGAACAGGCACATCTTATCAAAATGTTCACCCATTGGACACAACAATGTTAAAGTTTGTGTAAGAGTAATGAGTGGTCCTACCTATCTATGATGGCACACATGTCCAGGCTGACGTTCTCGAACGCTCCCAGTGAGCCTTTTTCCACAGCGTGCAGATCGGTCGGCTGGTCATCCACCATGATCGCTTGCATGCAACCCTGGTAGTAGCGCTGGGAGGGCGGGAACAACGTCTGGAGGAAATAACCTGCAAGCAGAGCCAAGTCAACAGATGAAAACAAGCCTGTATGTGCGTGAAGGATGTAATGGATGGAGAAGTGGACATCACACACAACATTATCCTTGACATTAGACCAACAGACCGGCTTGTTTTCAATTTTTAATGCCATAAAACTCTGTTTGTCCTTTTGTTTTCCAGCGTCCATTAGCCTCAATGGGAGTTCCTAAGGTCACAATGCTCTAAATGCCATATAGGTTTTAGTATATAGGGTAGCTTTATGAGATACAAGAGTCAATGGGTCATCCTGAGTTATAACTGGGCCTTGACTAACACGGGTACAAGGCCAGGACAAAACCTCTCTTTTAACACTATTTCTTTTATTTCCCCCTTTCTTACTTTCAGCACTGCATAAGCCAGTGTTGTCAAAAGTGTGAAACCTTTGCAAGCCGCAAGATGATTTTCAATCAGCTTGCGGCTCATTTTAAAACTACAACTTAATAGGAAAACTAAAAAAAAGCTGTGGAAGTTTAAAAAAAAAAGCAAAAAAGCATACTGTAATCAGAAAAAGTAGAAATGTTACTATCAATATTATACTAAACTAGAAAAGCACTCGAGGAATGTAAATATATATATATATATATATATATATATATATATATATATATATATATATATATATATATACACTGTATATATATACATACAGACATACATACATACATCTATCAATCCATTTTCTACCGCTTGTCCCTTTCGGGGTGGCGGGGGGTGCTGGAGCCTATCTCAGCTGCATTCGGGCGGAAGGCGGTGTACACCCTGGAAAAGTCGCCACCTCATCGCAGGACCAACACAGATAGACAGACAACATTCACACTCCCATTCACACACTAGGGCCAATTTAAATGTTGCCAATCAACCTATTCCCAGGTGCATGTTTCCAGGCTTCGTTCAATTCAATGATGACAACACATTTAAGCGAGTACTGATGTTATTTAAACACTGATACAGTTTGCAATTAAATAAAGGATGAGTGATCATCCCAGTAAACAAAGTAAATATTTTATAAACAAGTTGTGACAACGTTCACGACACATCACCTGCTGCATGTTTCCTCACGTCATTAACTCTCAGTCACAGCAGCTGATGAACGCTGTATTGAGTAAATAAAAGCAACATCAAATAGTTTTGTCCTTCGCTGTCTCCATTTATTGTCCACACCTGTCTCCATCTAAACACAGCACTGCGCTCTTAAACGCACGCCAGGAAGCGAGGGGAAAATGGCGTTAAACCAAGCGCTTGGCTCCGTTTAATATACATACATACATACATACGTATATATATATATATATATATATATATATATACATATATATATATATATATATATATATATATATATATATATATATATATATATATACATACATATATATATAAATATATACAAACCCCATTTCCATATGAGTTGGGAAATTGGGTTAGATGTAAATATAAACGGAATACAATGATTTGCAAATCATTTTCAACCCATATTCAGTTGAATATGCTACAAAGACAACATATTTGATGTTCAAACTGATAAACATTTTTTTTTTTTTGCAAATTCATTAACTTTAGAATTTGATGCCAGCAACACGTGACAAAGAAGTTGGGAAAGGTGGCAATAAATACTGATAAAGTTGAGGAATGCTCATCAAACACTTATTTGGAACATCCCACAGGTGAACAAGCAAATTGGGAACAGGTGGGTGCCATGATTGGGTATAAAAGTAGATTCCATAAAATGCTCAGTCATTCACAAACAAGGATGGGGCGAGGGTCACCACTTGTTCAACAAATGCATGAGCAAATTGTTGAACAGTTTAAGAAAAACCTTTCTCAACTAGCTATTGCAAGGAATTTAGGGATTTCACCATCTACGGTCCGTAATATCATCAAAGGGTTCAGAAAATCTGGAGAAATCACTGCACGTAAGCAGCTAAGCCCGTGACCTTTGATCCCTCAGGCTGTACTGCATCAACAAGCGACATCAGTGTGTAAAGGATATCACCACATGGGCTCAGGAACACTTCAGAAACCCACTTTCAGTAACTACAGTTGGTTGCTACATCTGTAAGTGCAAGTTAAAACTCTCCTATGCAAGGCGAAAACCGTTTATCAACAACACCCAGAAACGCCGTTGGCTTCGCTCGGTCTGAGCTCATCTAAGATGGACTGATACAAAGTGGAAAAGTGTTCTGTGGTCTGACGAGTCCACATTTCAAATTGTTTTTGGAAACTGTGGACGTTGTGTCCTCCAGACCAAAGAGGAAAAGAACCATTCGGATTGTTATAGGCACAAAGTTGAAAAGCCAGCATCTGTGACGGTATGGGGGTGTATTAGTGCCCAAGACATGGGTAACTTACACATCTGTGAAGGCGCCAGTAATGCTGAAAGGTACATACAGGTTTTGGAGCAACATATGTTGCCATCCAAGCAACGTTACCATGGACGCCCCTGCTTATTTCAGCAAGACTATGCCAAGCGAAGTGTTACATCAACGTGGCTTCATAGTAAAAGAGTGTGGGTACTAGACTGGCCTGCCAGTAGTCCAGACCTGCCTCCCATTGAAAATGTGTGGCCTAAAATACCACAACTGAGACCTCCGGACTGTTGAACCACTTAAGCTGTACATCAAGCAAGAATGGGAAAGAATTCCACCTGAGAAGCTTAAAAAATGTGTCTCCTCAGTTCCCAAACGTTTACTGAGTGTTGTTAAAAGGAAAGGCCATGTAACACAGTGGTGAACATGCCCTTTCCCAACTACTTTGGCACGTGTTGCAGCCATGAAATTCTAAGTTAATTATTTGCAAAAAAAAAATAAAGTTTATGAGTTTGAACATCAAATATCTTGTCTTTGTAGTGCATTCAATTGAATATGGGTTGAAAAGGATTTGCAAATCATTGTATTCCGTTTAAATTTACATCTAACACAATTTCCCAACTCATATGGAAACGGGGTTTGTATATATATATATATATATATATATATATATATATATATATATATATATATATATATCCCTGCTCTTCAGGGGATTTTATAAAATATTTTATTTATTTTATATAACATCCCCTGAAGTGCAGTGAAACCTGTGAAACAGGCTTGTAGGGATTAAATAGCCTCTGTGTTTTTTCCGACCTAACGTAAAAATGTATATATATATTTAATCAATTTATTTTTTTTAATCGTTTAAGAATCTTTACAAATAAGAATCGCGATTAAATCGAAAACCTATCTTTTTTGACACCATTGTGACCACTTACTGTACAGTCAGTCTGCAGTAGAAGATAAAGAAGAAGAAAAAACATGTCTGCCTATGTTTTTGTTGCGTGTTTATCCGTCTCATTCTGATTCCCATATCTTTCCCTCAAAACCCGCCATCTGCTTCCACTCGCAGCTGTCTAGCGCCTTGCCGGGGTCGTAGACAGACGGCGGGGAAGAAGGATGGCGGAGGAGACGGATGAAGGAGGAACTCTGAAAGCAGAACACACTGCAGCTGTCTGGCGGACACTCTTTGTGTCCTGTGTAGCATTCAATGGCAAAAAAATAAATAAATAAATAAAATTCAGCTTTGCTGACAGTTTGGCAGACTGAGCGTAGCAACGCATGGAGTGACACGTCTGTGAATGAATGGATAGATGCTGCAAGAACATGAAAGGAGAAGGGTGCTGTTTTTTGGTCAGAGCACCAACTCAAGAGTTTTCCCCACTCACATCATCCCAAAATACCCTTAGTTGTCTTTTCCATTTTCACACTCCTAATCATCATACACGTTTGATGAGATGTGAAACAGAGTTTATTACCATTACAAGTAAAACCTTGCAAAACAAAAATATAACACAATTCTTTATTCAAAACATTTTGCACAATTTATTATTTAGTATTAAAATTATAATGAAATTATAAAAACGTATTCCTAAAAAATATGTACAAATATTCATGTAAAAATTGATTTTGGAAAATTATAAATATATTTTGAATCAGGTTGAATAAGGATCGCATATCAGATTGGAATCAATTTTATTGAAATTAAATTAAACCAT